>NC_135535.1:135635957-135863415 GCF_045843805.1 Urocitellus parryii | reverse complement strand
CAACAGGGGTTCACTGGATGCTTTGACTACAACCCTTGTCGCTTTGAAACCTACATGTTTGTTTCTCTTTTCCCCAACCTTCTCCTCCCTGATCTTCTTTGCCCTAACCTTCTCCTCCTGATTTTCTTTCCCCTACCCTTCTCCTCCCTGATCTTCTGTTTTTCTTTTCCCTAAACTTCTCCTCCCTGTTCTTTTCCCCCTCCCTGGTCTCCTCCTCTGGGCTCTTCTTCTCTTTCCTCCCCTCTTATGCAACATGCCCCACATTACATCATTCCCTACAGCTTGGTTGTCATAAATCTGTTTATTTTATTCCTGTCTTGCTGGCTCTTTATTTCTGCTTTTGAAAAACCAGGCTCTACCTCAGAGCAAAGCCTTCCAAGGAAGGGACATGAGCTTTGTTTTTAGAAAAACCCACAGAGCACACTTAGGCATGTTCCCATCCTGCTAAATTGTTTATCTACAAATAACAGGAGAGGTCTGCTGGGCCATGTGTCCTTGACTCAGTCAGGCTAGGTGGGGACCCCTAGCAACTCCTTAGCAGCCACCAATCAGCATGAGACAGGGAAATACCTGGGATGCCAGATGACCCTCCCAGTAGTTTATGGTATTGGGAAACCATGTAGTTCAGCAGGAACACCCCTCTTGGCATAAACCAATCAGTTCAAATGAATCCCCCTCTTGTAGTAACCAATCATCATACCCAACTTGTTCCCACCAGTGAATATGCTAATCATGTTTTAGAGTTGTTATTTGATTTTCACTCAGTGTATAATGATTTGCCAAGAGATGCTATGATGTATGTGTGGCTCCCTGCCTTCTCCAAAGAATGTATAAAACAGCTGCAAACCCTGGGCTCGGGGCCTCTCAGCATCACCAGTTGCTGTGTGTGCACAGAGGACCCAGCTAGTTCACAATAGACACTTCTTTGCTGCTTACATTGATCTTGGTCTCTGGTGTTCTTTTGGGGGTCCAGAATTCAAGCATAAAACCTCGCTTCTCCTCTCTCCCCTTTTCCCTATCTAAAGCTCATCTATTTTTCCCATGCTCCCCACACCCCGTCCCCATTATAAATCATCATCCTTGTATCAGACAATACATTCAGCATTTGGATTTTTAGGGTCTGCTTACTTCATTCAGCATTTTATTCTCCAACTTCATCCATTTACTTGCAAATGCCATGATTTTTTTTCTCCTTTAATGCTGAGTGATATTCCATTGTGTATATATGCCACATTTTCTTCATCCATTCATCTGATGAAGGGTATATCTAGGTTAGTACCACAATGTAGCTATTGTGAATTGTGCTGCTGTAAACATTAATGTGGCTGTGTCCTTGTAATATACTACTTCTAAGACCTTTGGGTATAAACCGAGGAGCGGGATACCTGGATCCAATGGTGGTTCTGTTATGAGTTTTCCAAGGAATCTCAATACTGCTTTCCATATTGGCTGCACCAATTTTCAGTCCCACCAGCAATGTGCAAAGGTGCCTTTTCCCCCCACTTTCTTGCGAAAAATTATTGTTGTTTTTATCCTTAAGAGCTGCCAGAGATGTTGAGCATTTTTTCATATATTTGTTGATTGATTGTATATCATTTTCTGAGAAATGTCTGTTCAGTTATTTGGCCTATTTATTCATTGGGATAGGTGTTTTGTCGGTATTAAGAGTTTTGAGTTCTTTATATAGATTTATATATATATTTATATAGGTGGCTGCTCTATCTGATTTGTGTGTAGTAAAAATTTCCTCCTATTCTGTAGCCTCTCTGTTCACCTCACTTATTTTTTCTTTTGCTGCAAAGAAGATTTTTAGTTGGAATCCATCTGATTTATTGATTCTTGATTTTATTTCTTGCACTATAGCAGTCTTATTATGGAAGTTGGGGCCTAATCTCACATGATGAAGATTGGAGCCTACTTTTTCTTCTGTTAGACCCAAGGTCTCTGGCTTAATTCCTAGATCCTAGTTCCACTCTGGATTGAGTTTTGTGTATGGTGAGAGACTGGGGTTTTAGTTTCCTTTTGTTGCCTATGGATTTCCAGTTTTCCCAGCACCATTTGTTGAAGAGGCTATCTTTTCTCCAAAGTATGTTTTGGGCACCTTTGTCTGATAGAAGATCATTGTAATTTAGTTGGTTAGTTCCCAAATGCCAATGTCTCGGCTTGGCACAGAATCAGGAGCCACCACACAGCTTTGTAGGTTCAAACAGCAATTCTTTATTCCCGATCTCACACCAGCCTACACACACGCTCAGGGGAAATCCAAATCTGCCCTCCCAATTCACCTACTCCACGAGGCTCTTTCCAAATCCCATTTTACTCTCACAAGAACTCAACGGGAACAAGCAGCAGGAACACCCTAATCCCAGCAGCAATAATCTTCAACCTCCAACTTCCCTAAAACTCCTATTGTCACGCCCTAAACCCAAGGACGGGGATACTTCCTGCAGGAATACACCCTAATCCTGGATCCACCCTGATGATTGAGCAGGGTCACCTTTCTCAAACACACAAGCAAGGTAGCAGCAAATTTCCAAGGCAAGTCCATTTAACTTAGGGTACACTGGCAAGGATACGATGCGTCATTCCTACTTGGTAATGGCTCTCAGCAGTTAGTCTCCATGTCCTCTATTCTGTACCATTGGTCTACCAGTCTGTTTATATACACAAGGGAATGTTACTCAGCAATAAAAGAGAATACCATCATGGCATTTGCAGGTAAATGGGTGGAGATGGAGGAGATGATGCAAAGTGAAGTCAGCCCATCCCAAACAAATGAATGCCAAGTGTTTTCTCTAATATAAGGAGTCTGGGATGGGGAGCATGGGAGGAAGAGATGAACTCTAGATAGGGGAGAGGAGTGGGAAGGGAAGGGAGGGGGCAGGGGGTTAGAAATGATGGTGGAATGTGATGGACGTCGTTATCCAAAGTACACATATGAAAACATAAGTTGGTGTGAATATACTTTATCTAGAACCAGAGTTGTGAATAATTGTACATTCTGCTGTCATATACAAAAAATTTAATAATTAAAATAAAATAAAATTGATAGAATACAGAGAATAGTAGTTACCAGAGCCCGGGAAGGGCATAGGGGAGGGACCATGGCAAGAGGATGGTTAATAGGTATGGGGGTGCTCTTGGATAAGAGAAATGACTTACTTTTAGTATTCCACAGCATGGCAGGATCTCTGTGACTGACAACAACATGAAATATTTCAAAATACCTGATTGGGGGTGTATCTCAGTGGTAGAATAATTGCTGAGTATGTACAATGCCCTGGGTGCAATCCTCAGTACTGGAAGGGGGAAACCTGATAGGGTTTTGAACGTTCCCAAAACTAAGGAGTGATACATGTGTGAGTGACATATATGCCAATTACCCTGATCTGATCATTACGCTTGGAACACAAGGATTAAGATGCCACAATGAAAACAACCCAATAATTCAATGAACCCATCCACACTACGGGGCAAATGGCAAAGTACCCCTTAATGTGTTCTGATGAAAGAGAAACTAAACTAGACTTTGGGAGGAAAGACCTGGGTTCTTGTTCGGTAATCCTTTTTTTTTTTTTTTTTTTTTTTTTTGGTACAGGGAATTGAACACAGGGGCACTCAACCAACCACTAAGTCACATCCCCAGCCATATTTTGTATTTTATATATATATATTTGATTTTGAGACAGGGTCTCACAGAGTTGCTTAGTGCCTCTCTAAGTTGCTGAGGCAGGCTTTGAACTCACGATCTTCCTGTCTCAGCCCCCAGAGTGGCTGGGCTGTCATCCTCTCTTTTATTTTAGTAGTCATTTTACCTACAGAGGCCTCAAGCCCATATTAGCAAACTTAGGTTAATTTTATCTGCTCCCTGTATTTCACAGTAATGTTTGGGAACTCACGATTGTAGTGGTTAGAAACACTGAAGACCTTTAGTTATTTTTGTCTTTACACTTTTTTTTTTCCTTTTTCAAGTCTTTACTACATATACAGCACAATTCTGACAAAATAGGAAACACAGGGCACGGTCCTGTTCCCTGGAACTTAAGGAATCTGGGTAAAGAAACCATGAAACTCCTGGAAGGTAATCCACTGTGAAGGTCCCCCAGAGGCAATAAGCTGGAATACAAAGGGAAGATTTTACTGAAGTTGCAACAGGGGTTCACTGGATGCTTTGACTACAACCCTTGTCGCTTTGAAACCTACATGTTTGTTTCTCTTTTCCCCAACCTTCTCCTCCCTGATCTTCTTTGCCCTAACCTTCTCCTCCTGATTTTCTTTCCCCTACCCTTCTCCTCCCTGATCTTCTGTTTTTCTTTTCCCTAAACTTCTCCTCCCTGTTCTTTTCCCCCTCCCTGGTCTCCTCCTCTGGGCTCTTCTTCTCTTTCCTCCCCTCTTATGCAACATGCCCCACATTACATCATTCCCTACAGCTTGGTTGTCATAAATCTGTTTATTTTATTCCTGTCTTGCTGGCTCTTTATTTCTGCTTTTGAAAAACCAGGCTCTACCTCAGAGCAAAGCCTTCCAAGGAAGGGACATGAGCTTTGTTTTTAGAAAAACCCACAGAGCACACTTAGGCATGTTCCCATCCTGCTAAATTGTTTATCTACAAATAACAGGAGAGGTCTGCTGGGCCATGTGTCCTTGACTCAGTCAGGCTAGGTGGGGACCCCTAGCAACTCCTTAGCAGCCACCAATCAGCATGAGACAGGGAAATACCTGGGATGCCAGATGACCCTCCCAGTAGTTTATGGTATTGGGAAACCATGTAGTTCAGCAGGAACACCCCTCTTGGCATAAACCAATCAGTTCAAATGAATCCCCCTCTTGTAGTAACCAATCATCATACCCAACTTGTTCCCACCAGTGAATATGCTAATCATGTTTTAGAGTTGTTATTTGATTTTCACTCAGTGTATAATGATTTGCCAAGAGATGCTATGATGTATGTGTGGCTCCCTGCCTTCTCCAAAGAATGTATAAAACAGCTGCAAACCCTGGGCTCGGGGCCTCTCAGCATCACCAGTTGCTGTGTGTGCACAGAGGACCCAGCTAGTTCACAATAGACACTTCTTTGCTGCTTACATTGATCTTGGTCTCTGGTGTTCTTTTGGGGGTCCAGAATTCAAGCATAAAACCTCGCTTCTCCTCTCTCCCCTTTTCCCTATCTAAAGCTCATCTATTTTTCCCATGCTCCCCACACCCCGTCCCCATTATAAATCATCATCCTTGTATCAGACAATACATTCAGCATTTGGATTTTTAGGGTCTGCTTACTTCATTCAGCATTTTATTCTCCAACTTCATCCATTTACTTGCAAATGCCATGATTTTTTTTCTCCTTTAATGCTGAGTGATATTCCATTGTGTATATATGCCACATTTTCTTCATCCATTCATCTGATGAAGGGTATATCTAGGTTAGTACCACAATGTAGCTATTGTGAATTGTGCTGCTGTAAACATTAATGTGGCTGTGTCCTTGTAATATACTACTTCTAAGACCTTTGGGTATAAACCGAGGAGCGGGATACCTGGATCCAATGGTGGTTCTGTTATGAGTTTTCCAAGGAATCTCAATACTGCTTTCCATATTGGCTGCACCAATTTTCAGTCCCACCAGCAATGTGCAAAGGTGCCTTTTCCCCCCACTTTCTTGCGAAAAATTATTGTTGTTTTTATCCTTAAGAGCTGCCAGAGATGTTGAGCATTTTTTCATATATTTGTTGATTGATTGTATATCATTTTCTGAGAAATGTCTGTTCAGTTATTTGGCCTATTTATTCATTGGGATAGGTGTTTTGTCGGTATTAAGAGTTTTGAGTTCTTTATATAGATTTATATATATATTTATATAGGTGGCTGCTCTATCTGATTTGTGTGTAGTAAAAATTTCCTCCTATTCTGTAGCCTCTCTGTTCACCTCACTTATTTTTTCTTTTGCTGCAAAGAAGATTTTTAGTTGGAATCCATCTGATTTATTGATTCTTGATTTTATTTCTTGCACTATAGCAGTCTTATTATGGAAGTTGGGGCCTAATCTCACATGATGAAGATTGGAGCCTACTTTTTCTTCTGTTAGACCCAAGGTCTCTGGCTTAATTCCTAGATCCTAGTTCCACTCTGGATTGAGTTTTGTGTATGGTGAGAGACTGGGGTTTTAGTTTCCTTTTGTTGCCTATGGATTTCCAGTTTTCCCAGCACCATTTGTTGAAGAGGCTATCTTTTCTCCAAAGTATGTTTTGGGCACCTTTGTCTGATAGAAGATCATTGTAATTTAGTTGGTTAGTTCCCAAATGCCAATGTCTCGGCTTGGCACAGAATCAGGAGCCACCACACAGCTTTGTAGGTTCAAACAGCAATTCTTTATTCCCGATCTCACACCAGCCTACACACACGCTCAGGGGAAATCCAAATCTGCCCTCCCAATTCACCTACTCCACGAGGCTCTTTCCAAATCCCATTTTACTCTCACAAGAACTCAACGGGAACAAGCAGCAGGAACACCCTAATCCCAGCAGCAATAATCTTCAACCTCCAACTTCCCTAAAACTCCTATTGTCACGCCCTAAACCCAAGGACGGGGATACTTCCTGCAGGAATACACCCTAATCCTGGATCCACCCTGATGATTGAGCAGGGTCACCTTTCTCAAACACACAAGCAAGGTAGCAGCAAATTTCCAAGGCAAGTCCATTTAACTTAGGGTACACTGGCAAGGATACGATGCGTCATTCCTACTTGGTAATGGCTCTCAGCAGTTAGTCTCCATGTCCTCTATTCTGTACCATTGGTCTACCAGTCTGTTTATATACACAAGGGAATGTTACTCAGCAATAAAAGAGAATACCATCATGGCATTTGCAGGTAAATGGGTGGAGATGGAGGAGATGATGCAAAGTGAAGTCAGCCCATCCCAAACAAATGAATGCCAAGTGTTTTCTCTAATATAAGGAGTCTGGGATGGGGAGCATGGGAGGAAGAGATGAACTCTAGATAGGGGAGAGGAGTGGGAAGGGAAGGGAGGGGGCAGGGGGTTAGAAATGATGGTGGAATGTGATGGACGTCGTTATCCAAAGTACACATATGAAAACATAAGTTGGTGTGAATATACTTTATCTAGAACCAGAGTTGTGAATAATTGTACATTCTGCTGTCATATACAAAAAATTTAATAATTAAAATAAAATAAAATTGATAGAATACAGAGAATAGTAGTTACCAGAGCCCGGGAAGGGCATAGGGGAGGGACCATGGCAAGAGGATGGTTAATAGGTATGGGGGTGCTCTTGGATAAGAGAAATGACTTACTTTTAGTATTCCACAGCATGGCAGGATCTCTGTGACTGACAACAACATGAAATATTTCAAAATACCTGATTGGGGGTGTATCTCAGTGGTAGAATAATTGCTGAGTATGTACAATGCCCTGGGTGCAATCCTCAGTACTGGAAGGGGGAAACCTGATAGGGTTTTGAACGTTCCCAAAACTAAGGAGTGATACATGTGTGAGTGACATATATGCCAATTACCCTGATCTGATCATTACGCTTGGAACACAAGGATTAAGATGCCACAATGAAAACAACCCAATAATTCAATGAACCCATCCACACTACGGGGCAAATGGCAAAGTACCCCTTAATGTGTTCTGATGAAAGAGAAACTAAACTAGACTTTGGGAGGAAAGACCTGGGTTCTTGTTCGGTAATCCTTTTTTTTTTTTTTTTTTTTTTTTTGGTACAGGGAATTGAACACAGGGGCACTCAACCAACCACTAAGTCACATCCCCAGCCATATTTTGTATTTTATATATATATATTTGATTTTGAGACAGGGTCTCACAGAGTTGCTTAGTGCCTCTCTAAGTTGCTGAGGCAGGCTTTGAACTCACGATCTTCCTGTCTCAGCCCCCAGAGTGGCTGGGCTGTCATCCTCTCTTTTATTTTAGTAGTCATTTTACCTACAGAGGCCTCAAGCCCATATTAGCAAACTTAGGTTAATTTTATCTGCTCCCTGTATTTCACAGTAATGTTTGGGAACTCACGATTGTAGTGGTTAGAAACACTGAAGACCTTTAGTTATTTTTGTCTTTACACTTTTTTTTTTCCTTTTTCAAGTCTTTACTACATATACAGCACAATTCTGACAAAATAGGAAACACAGGGCACGGTCCTGTTCCCTGGAACTTAAGGAATCTGGGTAAAGAAACCATGAAACTCCTGGAAGGTAATCCACTGTGAAGGTCCCCCAGAGGCAATAAGCTGGAATACAAAGGGAAGATTTTACTGAAGTTGCAACAGGGGTTCACTGGATGCTTTGACTACAACCCTTGTCGCTTTGAAACCTACATGTTTGTTTCTCTTTTCCCCAACCTTCTCCTCCCTGATCTTCTTTGCCCTAACCTTCTCCTCCTGATTTTCTTTCCCCTACCCTTCTCCTCCCTGATCTTCTGTTTTTCTTTTCCCTAAACTTCTCCTCCCTGTTCTTTTCCCCCTCCCTGGTCTCCTCCTCTGGGCTCTTCTTCTCTTTCCTCCCCTCTTATGCAACATGCCCCACATTACATCATTCCCTACAGCTTGGTTGTCATAAATCTGTTTATTTTATTCCTGTCTTGCTGGCTCTTTATTTCTGCTTTTGAAAAACCAGGCTCTACCTCAGAGCAAAGCCTTCCAAGGAAGGGACATGAGCTTTGTTTTTAGAAAAACCCACAGAGCACACTTAGGCATGTTCCCATCCTGCTAAATTGTTTATCTACAAATAACAGGAGAGGTCTGCTGGGCCATGTGTCCTTGACTCAGTCAGGCTAGGTGGGGACCCCTAGCAACTCCTTAGCAGCCACCAATCAGCATGAGACAGGGAAATACCTGGGATGCCAGATGACCCTCCCAGTAGTTTATGGTATTGGGAAACCATGTAGTTCAGCAGGAACACCCCTCTTGGCATAAACCAATCAGTTCAAATGAATCCCCCTCTTGTAGTAACCAATCATCATACCCAACTTGTTCCCACCAGTGAATATGCTAATCATGTTTTAGAGTTGTTATTTGATTTTCACTCAGTGTATAATGATTTGCCAAGAGATGCTATGATGTATGTGTGGCTCCCTGCCTTCTCCAAAGAATGTATAAAACAGCTGCAAACCCTGGGCTCGGGGCCTCTCAGCATCACCAGTTGCTGTGTGTGCACAGAGGACCCAGCTAGTTCACAATAGACACTTCTTTGCTGCTTACATTGATCTTGGTCTCTGGTGTTCTTTTGGGGGTCCAGAATTCAAGCATAAAACCTCGCTTCTCCTCTCTCCCCTTTTCCCTATCTAAAGCTCATCTATTTTTCCCATGCTCCCCACACCCCGTCCCCATTATAAATCATCATCCTTGTATCAGACAATACATTCAGCATTTGGATTTTTAGGGTCTGCTTACTTCATTCAGCATTTTATTCTCCAACTTCATCCATTTACTTGCAAATGCCATGATTTTTTTTCTCCTTTAATGCTGAGTGATATTCCATTGTGTATATATGCCACATTTTCTTCATCCATTCATCTGATGAAGGGTATATCTAGGTTAGTACCACAATGTAGCTATTGTGAATTGTGCTGCTGTAAACATTAATGTGGCTGTGTCCTTGTAATATACTACTTCTAAGACCTTTGGGTATAAACCGAGGAGCGGGATACCTGGATCCAATGGTGGTTCTGTTATGAGTTTTCCAAGGAATCTCAATACTGCTTTCCATATTGGCTGCACCAATTTTCAGTCCCACCAGCAATGTGCAAAGGTGCCTTTTCCCCCCACTTTCTTGCGAAAAATTATTGTTGTTTTTATCCTTAAGAGCTGCCAGAGATGTTGAGCATTTTTTCATATATTTGTTGATTGATTGTATATCATTTTCTGAGAAATGTCTGTTCAGTTATTTGGCCTATTTATTCATTGGGATAGGTGTTTTGTCGGTATTAAGAGTTTTGAGTTCTTTATATAGATTTATATATATATTTATATAGGTGGCTGCTCTATCTGATTTGTGTGTAGTAAAAATTTCCTCCTATTCTGTAGCCTCTCTGTTCACCTCACTTATTTTTTCTTTTGCTGCAAAGAAGATTTTTAGTTGGAATCCATCTGATTTATTGATTCTTGATTTTATTTCTTGCACTATAGCAGTCTTATTATGGAAGTTGGGGCCTAATCTCACATGATGAAGATTGGAGCCTACTTTTTCTTCTGTTAGACCCAAGGTCTCTGGCTTAATTCCTAGATCCTAGTTCCACTCTGGATTGAGTTTTGTGTATGGTGAGAGACTGGGGTTTTAGTTTCCTTTTGTTGCCTATGGATTTCCAGTTTTCCCAGCACCATTTGTTGAAGAGGCTATCTTTTCTCCAAAGTATGTTTTGGGCACCTTTGTCTGATAGAAGATCATTGTAATTTAGTTGGTTAGTTCCCAAATGCCAATGTCTCGGCTTGGCACAGAATCAGGAGCCACCACACAGCTTTGTAGGTTCAAACAGCAATTCTTTATTCCCGATCTCACACCAGCCTACACACACGCTCAGGGGAAATCCAAATCTGCCCTCCCAATTCACCTACTCCACGAGGCTCTTTCCAAATCCCATTTTACTCTCACAAGAACTCAACGGGAACAAGCAGCAGGAACACCCTAATCCCAGCAGCAATAATCTTCAACCTCCAACTTCCCTAAAACTCCTATTGTCACGCCCTAAACCCAAGGACGGGGATACTTCCTGCAGGAATACACCCTAATCCTGGATCCACCCTGATGATTGAGCAGGGTCACCTTTCTCAAACACACAAGCAAGGTAGCAGCAAATTTCCAAGGCAAGTCCATTTAACTTAGGGTACACTGGCAAGGATACGATGCGTCATTCCTACTTGGTAATGGCTCTCAGCAGTTAGTCTCCATGTCCTCTATTCTGTACCATTGGTCTACCAGTCTGTTTATATACACAAGGGAATGTTACTCAGCAATAAAAGAGAATACCATCATGGCATTTGCAGGTAAATGGGTGGAGATGGAGGAGATGATGCAAAGTGAAGTCAGCCCATCCCAAACAAATGAATGCCAAGTGTTTTCTCTAATATAAGGAGTCTGGGATGGGGAGCATGGGAGGAAGAGATGAACTCTAGATAGGGGAGAGGAGTGGGAAGGGAAGGGAGGGGGCAGGGGGTTAGAAATGATGGTGGAATGTGATGGACGTCGTTATCCAAAGTACACATATGAAAACATAAGTTGGTGTGAATATACTTTATCTAGAACCAGAGTTGTGAATAATTGTACATTCTGCTGTCATATACAAAAAATTTAATAATTAAAATAAAATAAAATTGATAGAATACAGAGAATAGTAGTTACCAGAGCCCGGGAAGGGCATAGGGGAGGGACCATGGCAAGAGGATGGGGGGTGCCCTTGGTTAAGAGAAATGACTTACTTTTAGTATTCCACAGCATGGCAGGATCTCTGTGACTGACAAGAATATGAAATATTTCAAAATACCTGATTGGGGGTGTATCTCAGTGGTAGAATAATTGCTGAGTATGTACAATGCCCTGGGTGCAATCCTCAGTACTGGAAGGGGGACCTGATAGGGTTTTGAACGTTCCCAAAACTAAGGAGTGATACATGTGTGAGTGACATATATGCCAATTACCCTGATCTGATCATTACGCTTGGAACACAAGGATTAAGATGCCACAATGAAAACAACCCAATAATTCAATGAACCCATTCACACTACAGGGCAAATGGTAAAGTACCCCTTAATGTGTTGTGATGAAAGAGAAAATAAACTAGACTTTGGGAGGAAAGACCTGGGTTCTTGTTCGGTAATCCTTTTTTTTTTTTTTTGGTACAGGGAATTGAACACAGGGGCACTCAACCAACCACTAAGTCACATCCCCAGCCATATTTTGTATTTTATATATATATATATATATATATATATATATATTTTTTATTTTGAGACAGGGTCTCATAGAGTTGCTTAGTGCCTCTCCAAGTTGCTGAGGCAGGCTTTGAACCCACGATCTTTCTGTCTCAGCCTCCAGAGCTGCTGGGCTGTCATCCTCTTTTTCATTTTAGTAGTCATTTTACCTACAGAGGCCTCAAGCTCATATTAGCAAACTTAGGTTAATTTTATCTGCTCCCTGTATTTCACAGTAATGTTTGGGAACTCACGATTGTAGGAGTATAGAAACACTGAAGACCTTTAGTTATTTTTGTCTTTACACTTTTTTTTTTCCTTTTTCAAGTCTTTGCTACATATACAGCACAATTCTGACAAAATAGGAAACACAGGGCACGGTCCTGTTCCCTGGAACTTAAGGAATCTGGGTAAAGAAACCATGAAACTCCTGGAAGGTAATCCACTGTGAAGGTCCCCCAGAGGCAATAAACTGGAATACAAAGGGAAGATTTTACTGAAGTTGCAACAGGGGTTCACTGGATGCCTTGTCTACATCCCTAGTGGCTTTGAAACTTACATGTTTGTTTTTCTTTTCCCCAACCTTCTCCTCCCTGATCTTCTTTGCCCTAACCTTCTCCTCCTGATTTTCTTTCCCCTACCCTTCTCCTCCCTGATCTTCTGTTTTTCTTTTCCCTAAACTTCTCCTCCCTGTTCTTTTCCCCCTCCCTGGTCTCCTCCTCTGGGTTCTTCTTTTCCCTAATCTTTTCCTCCCTGATCTCTCCTCCCTGATCTCACTTTCTCTGAATCACCTCTATAAAAACCCCCTACTCCTGCTGATGTGAGAACCATCGTTTCTTCTTCGCTGGCCAAGCAATAAACCATCCTTTCTCCTTCTCAAGAAGGTTTTCTCTCTCGCTGGATTGGCATCAAGGCAAGGACAGCTTTCTAAGCCAGGGACAGCTTTCTAGACCAAGGACAGTGTTCCTCAACAAGGAGGCAAATACAGGATCATGGAGCCAGAGAAGGAGAAGACCGAGAGGCTGAACAGCCAGAGGAGACGCGTCCCCGACTGGCTGATGGGGACGCCCGAGGCAAGGATACCCCGTTCGGATCTTGAAGACAGGCAGCCCGAGCCCAAGAGAGCCCGGTTTTCTGGCATCGTAATGGCCAAAAACTGTGAAATAACCCACGAACAGCTATGTGAGCTGCTCAAGTATGCAGTTCTGGCTGCACCCGTTATTGAGAGACCCAGGTGGTGCCAGCTTCTGTACGGAAAGCAACTGAGCAGAACAGTGGTTGTCATCCTTCAAGGGATGAGTCAACTCCACTTCTACAGGTTCTATTTGGAGTTTGGATTTCTCCGAAAAGCCTTCAGACACAAATTCCGCTTGCCTCCTCCATCACCGACTTTTCTAGCTGATGTTATCGGGCTACCAAATCAAGCGGCTGGATATCTGCCTAAGACCACGGGAGGATCTGTACCGTCTGCCGGTACAAAACCCGACGTCGACCTGCAGAATGACCCGGTCATTCAAAAGTATGGCTCTCAGAAGGTGGGCTTGCTGCGATGCCTTCTGACAGAGGAGGAGATGAGGACATTTGACTTTCCCTTCCAAGGTTCTCCCGACTGTGAGAACTTTGTACCTACCAGATGTGATGGGTCTGTCACAGAGAACAGCCCTCTCTTTGGGCTGGACGGAGAAATGTGCATCACGTCCAAAGGGAGAGAACTAACCCGCATCTCCCTGGTTGCCGAAGGAGGCTCGTGTCTCCTGGATGAGTTGGTGAAGCCCGATGAGGAGATTGTAGACTACGCCACCTGCTATTCGGGGATCACGGAGGAGATGCTTAAGCCGGTGACGACGAAACTGAAAGACGTTCAGAGGCGGTTAAAAGCACTGCTTCCTCCTGATGCGGTGTTGGTAGGCCATTCCCTAGACGTGGATCTCCGGGCACTGCACATGATCCACCCGTATGTTATCGACACCTCGTTGCTTTATGCCAGAGAGCGGGGCAGAAGATTCAAGCTCAAGTTCTTGGCCAAAGCTGTACTGGGGAAGGACATTCAACGTTCGGAAAGGGACGGTCATGATCCCACAGAGGACGCTGCCGCGACCCTTGAATTGGCTCAACATTTCCTCAGGTATGGCCCAAGGAAGATTGCAGAACTCAATCTGGAGGCGCTGTGGAGAGCCCAAGACCCAAGAAATGCCAGAGAAAAGTTCCACTTCACCTACAGAGGTGCTTTAAGATCTTTCGATCCGGGGCATCACAAGCTCCTTTTTGTATCCCGAGAGACAGAGGATGTTGAACTCCCGTCTCCTGAAGATTGTGAGACTGTTAAGTGCCTTTCCAACAGAGAGGTCTTTGAGCAGGCCAGAAGGCAAGTGCGCCTGTACCCCTTCAGCGTTATTCGGTTCTCTTTGGAGCCTTTTTCACCTCTCCTCACTGAGGAAGTGAACCAAAGGATGCGGATGAAGTGGACAGAGATGTCCACTGTCTATGCTGGGCCATTGAGCAAAGATTGGAACCTAAGTGCTCTGAAGAGGCTGTTTAGGAGCTTTGGCCCAGTTCGTACAATGACTGCCGTTCTGGAAACTCATCAGCCTCATCTCTCCATAGAGTATGAAGTCCTGGAAGCTGCCCAGCTGGCCATCGAGTGCTTGAATGGCGTTCCCATGGGAGGTGTATACATGAAGGTACAGAGACCTGTGACAGAACTCACTCTGGATTGTGACACACTGGTTAAGGAGCTGGAAGGAGATCCTGAGAACCGAGAAACCATTTATCTGTCTGGAGTAGGTAAAGATTTCTTAGGACATGTTCAGGAACTACCGAGCCTCTTTGGTGGCCTGGAAGCTGTGATCGTGCCTCCAGATGCTCAAAGCGGAAGACAGGAAAAATACTGTTTTCTGAGATTCAAAACTTTTGGCAATGCCCAGAGGGCCCTCCATGTCCTCACAGGCAAGGACTGGAAGCTGAAAGGCAGGCAGGCCCTAACCCCCAGGCACCTGCACGCGTGGCTTAGGAGCTCACCACCTGAATCAAGAAGGCCCGCAGGTCTGCGAGTGAGACCTCCTCCCTCGGAGCAGGAGACCTTGCAGAATTTAAATGCGGAAAAGGCAAAGAGTGCAGCCTGGCGCTGGAGCCGCAAGATTGGAAGGCTCTACCGAAGCCTGAGCCCGGGAACCCTTTGCGTCATCCTCCTGCCAGGAACCACTAGCCCTCATGGATCCCTCTCTGGCCTGGGACTCATGGGAATAAAAGATGAAGAAGAGGAAAGCACCGGCCCAAGCGTGGGTTTGTGAGTGGCTCGCCACTTGCCTTTTCTCATCCTTCCTGGGCGATGGTGGAGAAGACGGTCAGGCTGCAGCTTCTCCAAAGACTGCTGGGCCTCTTGGTTCAGTGGACGGCTTTGTGTGGGAAGTTGGTGTGCTGGCTAAGGGGTCTAATCCTTTTACATGGCATGCGCAAAAGATGCCACACTGTGCCCCTTGAGTCAGTGCAATTACTATGTGCCAATTGAAAAGAGAATTTTAAATATAAGTAAAATGGAAACAAAATAAATACAACTTATAATTAAACCAAAATAAAAGTAAACGTGTTTGATATCTTCGGTCGTTTAAAATTCTATTCATGCTATGTGACATTTTAAAAGTTCTGGGGCCACCTGTGGCTAAGAAAGCGCCTGGGGATCATCCAGAAGGCGTTGCCTGGGTTGTGAGGAAAAACCAGATGACCTCTAGGATAGGCTCAGAACCCTTCCGCCCTCTGGACAGCTGGGGAGGGGGGTCTCCCATTATGGCCTGTGAGATGGGTGTACACATGAACTCTCCCCACCCTCCTGACCTTTATCCTGATTGGCTCCTGTGCCTTGTATTAGCTCTGTGTGTTTTCTCAATAAACTGAGATCCTGCTTTGACTGGTCTCCCTGGCTTGTCTGATTGTCCTCCCGTGGGGGAGGGCTGGGTGGGGGAGGGGGGCGGTCAGCCGGCCCTTCCTTTCTTGGTTCCTCATGGTCGGGGTGTGCTCTCCCAATCTCCCGCAGGTCAGGAGGGAAGCGGGTGGGGTGGGGTGGGGCTAAAAACCCCGACATCTGGCGCCCAACGTGGGGCATTAAGTCTGTTCACCAAAACTGAGAGTATCCCCAAGCCAAGAGAGTTTCGAGGTAGGGGTCTCCCCGAAAAGATGGGGCAATCTCACACTAAGTATGAGACAAGTATTGGGAAGCCATTGGTGAGGAGCGACTTTGGTCACAACGAGTCAGTCCTCTCACTGCCCAGGAGGAGAAAGGCTTAAAGCCTCACGCAGACAATGGCCTCCTAGACCCTTTTGATGCCTGGCCTGGTCCTCTGGGTTCCTCACCAAGTGCTCCTGTCCTGGAACACTCGGTAGACAAGTCGGGAAGGGGAGCGGCCTATGCCATATTGTCACCCCTCCCACCCCCAAGGAAATTCTCCACCCTCTTGTGAGAACCTGGAAAAGCTGGTTCAGCTGCCTTCTTGCAACACCAGTGATGACTCACCCCCATTGTGTATGGCCCTGTCTTGTTAAGACCAGCAATGAGATGACTCATCCCTATTGTGTATAGATTTCTTGGTAAATGCTAACCCTGGGGGCAATAGACCGGCCTTATGGTATTCCTGGGAGGCCCAAGATTTATTTAGAAGCTCAATTCACAATAGCTAAACTATGGAACCAACCTAGGTTGGATAAAGAAAATGTGGTATGTAATATTTGATGGAATATCACTCAGTTTTAAAGAAGAAGGGAATTATGGTATTTCTGGGTAAATGGACGGAGTTGGAGAACATCTGCTAAGCGAAATAAGCCAATCCCATAAAACCATAGGCCAAATGCATTCTCTGATATGTGGATGCTAATTCACAATCAGGGCCAAGGTGCTAGGGAAGAATAAAGTTACTTTAGATTAGGTAGAAGAGAGTGAAGGGAGGGGAGGGATATGGAGATAGGAAGAATAGTAGAATGAAACAGACATTATTACCTTATGTACACATATGACTGCATGACCAATGTGATCTGACAACGTGTACAAGAAGAAAAATGAGAAATTATACCCTATTTATTTATGACATATCAAAATGCATAAATGCATTCTACTGTCATGTATAACTAATTAAAACAGATTTTAACGATTTTTTTAAAAAAGAAAATCCTACTCATTCAAGAAAGAAATCCATAGTCACTGCCCTTTTTTTTTTGACAAAATTTATTGACAAAATACATGTGGTCAGTTATGCTTAAGTTGCATAACATGATGTTTTGCTATATGTGAATGCTGTGAAATAATAGCTCAAATCATCTAACATGTCTATCACTTCAGAATAGTTAACATTTTCTTTTCTTTGTTAGATTTTTGTGGTGGGAATATACCTAAGGCCTACCAATCAAGGAAAGTCCAGGACCAGATCGATTCTCAGCCGAGTTCTATAAGACCTTCAAAGGAGAATTAACACCAATTCTGCTCTAAATGTTTCATGGAATATGAAAACCCTGTGAAGCTGATATCACTCTGATACCAAAACCATACAAACACACATCAAGGAAAGAGAACTTCATATCAATATCCACAATGAACATTGATACAAAAACTCTCAATACAATTCCGGCAAATAGCGTACAAAAACATATTAAAAAGATAGTGTGCCTCAATGAAGTGGGGTTCACATACAGAAATCAATAAACATAATTCATCACATCAATATACTTAAAAACAAGAATAATATGATCATCTCAATAGAGGCAGAAACAGCATTTGACAAATACAGCACCCCTTCATGTTCAAAATACTAGAAAAACTAGGAATAGAAGGAACAGACCTCAACCTCATAAAAGCTATATATGCAAACCCCAAGGTCAGCATCATCCTAAAACAGAGAAAAATTGAAAGCATTCCCTCTAAAAACTGGAACAAGGATGTCCTCTTTCAAATCAGTAGACTTTTCTAAGGCACTTTAACATGTCTCCAAACACCAGAGGAAAAATCACTTAGAAAGCTGCACCTACCTCAACTAATTTTTTCAGAGCTTCCTGCCACCCGCTTTCTGCCTAGCTGGCCTCCATATCTAGCAAGGTCCCTGGTTCTGGGCGGTATCCACATTCATGATTTCTCCTATGCCCCTTGCTTACATGACACTGCCCAGATCCTGCCTGTGTCTGTCCTGAAGGTCCAGTTAGAGGCTCAGAACCAGCCCAAGGACTCCGTTGCAATAAAGCAGTGCTGGCAGATAAGTATTTGCAAAACACAGCCACTTTCAGGTGAGTCATCTGCTCAGTGGCTTACTCCATCAAGGAGCTTCCTGCATCTCTGGACCTAGCTGTACTGTAAGCATGAGCCAAAAAGAGATCTATGCTATTTTCTTGTAAAGCCTGATTCAAATGCTCTTCTTCGTTTTGGTTTTACTGCTTTTCATCCTTATGTTTTAATGTTATGAGTGTAGATGATAAATATTAAAACAGGATGCATATAAGGTTAACAAAAAACAAGGTCTCCTTTTTAAAAAAAATTAAAAATATTTTTTAAAAAAATTTAATAATTAAAATAAAATAAAATTGATAGAATACAGAGAATAGTGGTTACCAGAGCCCTGGAAGGGCATAGCGGAGGGAACATGGCAAGAGGATGGGTAATAGGTATGGGGGGGTGCCCTTGGATAAGAGAAATGACTTACTTTCAGTATTCCACAGCCTGGTAGGATCGCTGTGATTGACAACTATATTAAATATTTCAAAATACCTGATTCATTTTCAATAAATAACACTGTGTACACTCTTCTGCCCTTGGTTCTTCTCACCTGATATCTTAGAGGTTGTCTTACCTCAGTGGACATATATTTTTTCTTATTCTTCTTAGCAGTCATACAATATTTCATTATAAAATGTATCACAATTTTTTCTATATTTCACTTACTTTATGATGCATTTTTAAATTTTATTTATTCTGATTTGTTATATATGACAGCAGAATGCAATTCAATTCATATTACACAAATAGAGCACATTTTTTCATGTCTCTGGTTGTATGCAAAGTAGAGTCACACCTTTTGTGTTTTCATACATGTACTTAGGATAAGGATGTCTGTCTCATTCCACCATCTTTCCTACATCCTGCCCCTCTGAAAAACCAGCCTCTACCTCAGAGCAAAGCTTGTGCAAGGAAGGGACATGACTTTTTTCCTTGGAAAGACCCACAGAGCACTCCTGGGCACATTCCCACCCTGCTAAGTGGTTTATCTACAAATAACAGGAGAGATATGCTGGGCCAGGTGTCCCTTACAGGCTAGGTGGGGACCCATAGCAACCCGCTAGCAGCCACCAATCAGCATGAAACAGGGAAATACCTGGGATGCCAGATGACCCTCCCAGTAGTTTATGGTGTTGGAAAACCATGTAGTTCATCAAGAACACCACTCTTGGCATAAACCCATCAGTTCAAATGAATCCCCCTCTTGTAGTAACCAATCATCAGTACCCAACTTGTTCCCCCCAGTGAATGTGCTAATCATGTTTTAGAGTTGTTATTTGATTTTCCCGCAGTGTGTGATGATTTGCCAAGAGATGCTATGATGTATGTGGGGGTCCCTGCCTTCTCCAAAGAATGTATAAAACTGCTGCAAACCCTGGGCTGGGGGCCTCTCAGCGTCACCAGTGGCTGTGTGCACCCAGAGGACCCAGCTAGCTCGCAATAGACACCTCTTTGCTGCTTACATCGATTTTGGTCTCTGGTGGTCTTTTGGGGGTCCCAAATTTGAGAACAACACTTTGATTCTGAAGAGTAACTTTGATGTATATAGCAATGCAGGTTTGGCAGTATTTCTCTTTCAATGCTTGAAATATGCCATTGCATGTGCTCTGATCTTTGGATTTTTTCTGATTTCTGAGCATTTGTAGGTGACTTGGTACTTCACTTGAGTTTTTAAAAAAATCTTCCCTTACAACTTCTTCCCAGGTTTGTAGGGATCATCCACTGGCATGGGCTGCACCTGCTGCACTTTTGGCGGGGTGGCTGGCCAGGGAATTCTCAGGGCTCAAGGAAGACACAGGCTCAGGTGTAGCAACATTGGATCCAGAGCTGGCTGTTGCCATGGATTTCAAAGGGTTAAGGAAAAATGCTTGCACATTTGACTTGGAAGCAATGTTTCAGCAAACTGGAAGAACAATTGTGGGAAGAACCTGGAAAACACTAGGGAAACCAGTATTTCCAAGGCTAGGCCAGAGGTGGTTCCCAGAGCAGTATACACCACTGACTGATGATCCAGACAGTATGGAAAATTAAGACAAAGGGAATGTGACTACTGCTGTTGAATCCCTGAATTAATGAGTTGTATTAAACATTTAATGAAGGCCTTGATTTCCAGAGTAGTTAGATACCAGATAGTTGGAAGTTCTGGGTACCCTTCAGGATCTTCAGAGAAGTCTGACTTCTCTCCTTTGGATTTGATTCACCTCATTCTTACACTAGAGGAGGGACTAGCAATCACACAGACTGGACTCCTGGAAACTTTTAATTTAAATGAACATGTTATGGTACTTTTCTGTAAGGAAAAAAAAGGGAGGCACAGAGACAAGATGCAGAGGAAGGAAACATGGCAGAATGGCTGAAGGGCCAAGCTGCCAAGCTGCCAGGTTGATTTATATCAATATGTTACTTTAGGTCATTGGCATAATTGGTACATATTGTTCTTTGTATTGCTAGGCAGGTTCCAAACTTAGCAACATTACGCAGTTTATTCCTCAGTTACATACTAAGTTGCAATGTGCAATGTCAGGAGCTTTGTGTATCTCTCAAGAAAGTCTATTGTATTAAGTTACTGTTATGTGGACAGGTTTAGGCTCAGTGAAACATTCTGGTTGTCCAACCAGAGAGTTCCTTTATTCCTAGGAGCTGTGTGCCTAAGATCAAGTTCAGGGCTGATAAGACTCTAGCGGCATTGCCACAGCATCTGGACATAGCACATGTATTAGTTATCTTGCTGGTTCCTAGGAGAAACTGCAGGACATTCTAAGGGTGGGAAACAAAGTGCCAGTTACCCCCTGGGAGTATGCTCACTAGAGGAACGCTTCCCTGTATATTGCCATGGTCAGAATCTCTCTACTTTTCATTAGTTGTAAATGAAAAATGGTTTAGTAGCAATATGTAATATTTGGACAGTGAACTTGAAGCAAAATATTTTTTGGTATTTGGAAGAAAGACTTTGTGGTAAAACTACAAGTACAGGGGTTGGGGTTGTGGCTCAGCAGTAGAGCATTCACTCACCTAGCACGTGTGAGGCCCTGGGTTTCATTCTCAGCACTACATAAAAATAAATAAAAAGGTATTGTGTTGA
Organism: Urocitellus parryii; assembly: GCF_045843805.1. Classification (NCBI taxonomy): domain Eukaryota; kingdom Metazoa; phylum Chordata; class Mammalia; order Rodentia; family Sciuridae; genus Urocitellus; species Urocitellus parryii. The sequence continues at coordinate 135,842,147 of NC_135535.1, read as the reverse complement.
TCTACAACTAAAAAATAAATATAAAAAAATACAGGTATATACATATTCTTTTTAGAAAATCTTCATTGTTATGTGTAAATTTATCAAAACCACAAGAAAACTTATGAACTTTTACCTGTCACTCAGATTTTAACTAACAATTCATAGCTACTATGACTTTTGCTTTTATTTTCTGATTATTTTGAAGCAAACTCTGGATATATTGTTTAATCAATAAGTAGTTTAGTATGTATCATAATGCTATAGGTATCCTTTTAATAAATATAGCCAAAATGCCATCTAAGCTATAGCAAAAACAAACAAACAAACAAACAAACAAAAAACTAACCAACAAACAAAAAACCCCACCTTTTCCTTTTTTTCACACAATTCACTCAATATTCCTAACACCAACTGTGTGGGAGTTTTGCCTCAGATATCAAGCATTTCTTTTGTGGACATCAACTGGGTTTATAGTAATTCTTTTCATTTATTTATTTATTTTTTACTTTTTATAAACTTTATTTTCTAATTTGTTGTAATTAGTTATACTTGACAGTAGAATGCATTTTGACACCTCATGCATAAATGGAGAATAACTTCTTATTCTTCTGGTTGTACATGATATAGAATCACTTCAGTCATGTAAGCATATATGTACATAGGATAATTATATGGGCTCTGTCTCATCCAGAGAAGAGATCCACAGAACAAGGTAGAGGAGAATGTGGCTGCGGAGTCACTAATAAAGACCTCCAGAGACCAAGCAGGAAGCAGGTCTGATTTTATTGCGCAGTTAATACACACATACACACACACACACACACACACACACACACACACACACACATACTCAGGCATTAGCTAAGCAGAATACAGGCAACCACCAATTCAATTTCTGCTAACCATCCTTGCAGTGACCAATTGAGGAGTGGGCCATGGAGCAAGCACAGGGACTGCAACACATGGCCTCATGCCCGGGGCTGTGCCTACAGGGTAAGCGGCCTGCCACCACATGGGATGCCCTTAATGTACGCCATGAATGCGGTACTCCATGCACTTGTCCCCACAGGTAATAATGCCTAATTCATTCTACTACCCTTCCTACCCCCATAGCCTCTCCACTCCCTTTACTCCCCTCTGCTTAATCCAAAGTATCTACCTTTCCCCATAGCTCCCCTACCTCTTATTGTGAATTAGTATCCACATATCAAAGAAAATGTTCAGCCTTGGGTTTTGGGGGATTGGCTTATTTTGCTTAGCATGTTATCTTCCAGCTCCATCCATTCACCTCAAAATGTCATAATTTCATTCTTCTTTAAGGCTGAGTAATATTCAATTGTGTATATATACCACATTTTCCTTATCCATTCATCTATCGAAGAGCATCTAGGTTAGTTACACAGACTATTGTGAATTGAGCTGCCATAAACATAGATGTGGCTGTGTCACTGTAGTATGCTGATTTTAAGTATTTGGGGTATAAACTGAGGAGTGGGATAGCTGGGTCAAATGGTGGTTCCATTCTACATTTTCTGAGGAATCTCCATATTGCTTTCTATAATGTTTACACCACTTTGCAGTCCCACCAGCAATGTATGAGAGTACCTTTTTCACCACATCATTGCCAACATTTATTGTTGCTTGTATTCTTGAAAATTGCCATTGTGGCTAGAGTGAGAGGAAATCATAGAATATTTTTAATTTGTATTTCACTAATTGCTAGAGATGTTGAACACTTTTTCATATTTGTTGATTGAATGTATTTCTTCCTCTGTGAAGTGTCTATTCAGTTCCTTAGCCCATTTATTGACAGTGTTATTGGGGGATTTTTAGTGTTGAGTCTTTTGAGTTCTTTATATATCCTGGAGATTAATGCTGTATCTGAGGTGCATGTAATAAAGATTTCCTCCTATTCTGTAGGTTCTCTGTTCACATTATTGATTGTTTCCAAGGATGATAACATCCCATTTATTGATTCTTGATTTTACTTCTTGTGCTTTAGGTTTCTTGTTAAGGAAGTAGGTTCCTAAGATAGATTTGGACGTACTTTTTCTTTTATTAAATGCAGGGTCTTTGTTATAATGCCTAAGTCTTTGATCCACTTTGAGTTGATTTTTGTGCCTTTGTCTAGTATGAGATAACTGTATTATGCGGATTTGTCTCTGTGTCCTCTATTTTGTTTCATTGGTCTATGGGTCTGTTTTGGTGTCAATTCCATGACATTTGTGTTAATATGGCTCTGTAGTATAGTTTAATGTCTGGTATTATGATGCCGCCTACTTCACTTGTTAAAGATTTCTGTGTCTCTTATTTTTCCAAGTAAATTTCATGACTGCCTTTTCTATTTCTATGAAGAATGTCATTGGGATTTTCATAGGAATTCTGTTAAATCTGTATAGCACTTTTGGTATTATGGCCATTTTGACAACGTTAATTCTGCCTATCCAACAACATGGGATATCTTTACACTTTCTGACATCTCCTTCAATTTCTTTAATTGGATGAATTTAGTTGGATGCTCTATAGTTGTTATTGTAGAGGTCTTTCACCTATTTTGTTTTGCAAGGCAAGCACTCTATCATCTGAGCTATATCCCCAGCCACAAAATTATAATTATCTTATATTAGACTAAGGTGCCAAAAACATGCACTGGAGAAAAGATAGCATTTTCAACAAATGGTGCTGGGAAAACTGGAAATCCATATGCAACAAAATGAAATAAAACCCATATCTCTCACCATGCACAAACTTAACTCAAAATAGATCAAGGACCTAGGAATTAAACCAGAGACTCTGCATCTAATAGAAGAAAAAGTAGGCCCTAATCTTCATCATGTGGGATTAGGCCCCAACTTCCTTAATAAGACTCCTATAGTGCAAGAATTAAAACCAAGAATCAGTAAATGGGATGAAATCAAGCTTTTTTTTTTCTGAGCAAAATAAACAATCTGTGAGGTGAAAAGAGAGCCTACATTCTGGGAGCAAATTTTTACCCCTCATACATTAGATAGAGCAATAATCTCTAAGGTATATAAAGAACTCAAAAAGCTAAGCACAAAAAAGAAAGAAAGAAACCAGTAACCCAATCAATAAATTGGCCAAGGACCTGAACAGACACTTCTCAGAAGATGATATACAATCAATCAACAAATATATGAAAACAAAATGTTCACCATCACTATCAATTAGAGAAATGCAAATCAAACCTACTCTAAGATATCATCTCACTCCAGTCAGAATGGCAGCCATTATGAAGACAAACAACAATAAGAGTTGGCGAGCATGTAGGGGAAAAGGCACACTCATACAGTGCTGGTGGGACTGCAAATTGGTGCAGTCAATATGGAAAGCAGAATGGAGATTTCTTGTAAAATTGGGAATGGAACCACCATTTGACCCAGCTATCCCTCTCCTTGGTCTATACCCAAAGGACTTAAAAACAGCATACTACAGGGACACAGCCACATCAATGTTTATAGCAGCACAATTCACAATAGCTAAACTGTGGATCCAACCTAGATTCCCTTCAATAGATGATAGATATATAAAAAAATGTATCATATATACACAATGGAATATTACTCAGCACTGAAAGAGAATAAAATTATGGCATTTGCAGGTAAATGGGTGGAGTTAGAGAAGATAATGCTAAGTGAAGTTAGCAAATCCCCAAAACCAAATGCCAAATGTTTTTTCTGATACAAGGAGGCTGATTCATAGTGGGGTACGGAGGGAAAATGTGGGAGGAATAGACAAACTCTAGATAGGACAGAAGGATGGGAGGGGAAGGGAAGGAGTATGGGTTTAGAAATGATGGTGGAATGTGATAAACATTATTATCCAAAGTATATGTATAAAGACACGAATTGGTGTGAATATACTTTGTATACAACCAGAGATATGAAAAATTGTACTCTATATGTGTAATAAGAATTGTAATGCATTCCACTGTCCTGTATTTAAAAAAATAAAATCAATATAAAAAAACAATATGTAAGCATGTATCAACTAAATACTGGCCCTGTTCTGGCTTTAGGATTCACATTTTAACCCCACACAGACCCAACTATGTTCTGGAATCAGAATACCTGTGGTTCCATTACAGAAATTAGACCCTGTCAATTCTTCAGAATCCTTTATTGATGAATTACAAAAAAAATTCACAATTTTCCACTAGGTTCTAAGGATTGCACTTTTGTAATATGAAGTCATTGTTGATATATCAAAATAAGACATAGGCAAAACAGTATTTTCAAGTTCTCCAATCATCTTCCTCCTACATTAAAAATTATATTACATGCATGTGCATGCATCCATGTTTATGTGCAAGTGTGTATCTATATATTTCTGCTTATAAAATAGACTGTGATGAATCATGATATTTTTAAAAAGAAGATTAATAAAGTAAGAAGCATAGACTGGAAATGTATCCAATTTTAAATTGTAGAAATATCTTACATAACTTATATAAAATTTGCAAATTTGGAATGTTTGCCTTGCTATTGATCCTGAAGATAATAATTATTTTGCTAATGATTAGTATAATTAATTTATTAATGGGTATCAGGTGCTATTTGGGGTCTTTGACCTCTTGTGACTTATCTTGTTTTACAACAATTTTGTAAGTTGAGTACTAGACTTGTCATTATATCTTTAATTGGGGAGTTTAAGAAACAGAGGTGGGGTGTTTTCTTAAGATGGTAAAAATAGTGAGTGACACAACTAATTTCTCAGAATAAACTAATAATCACAGCTTAGTCTTAGGCCACTGACTTACAAACAAAGATTATGGTGTATGCCATATTTTACCTGTGCAGTTGAATAAAAAGGTGAATTTATATATTATAAAAATATGTAGGGATGTGTCATGATAAATTGTTAAGCAAATGATACGTAGTATATATATTAAAATGAGAAAAAGTTTAAATATATGATTCATATATTGACATTATGATTTTAAATCCAATTTTTAAACTGCAAGTAATAAATCTGTTTTGCTTGGGCAATTCTGTCTTTTCACTCATGGATTTAGCTGAAAATGAACTTAGAGAATACAGACTCATATTCTTTTTGTGGAAGAGTAGCTTCTAACTGAAAATAAAATAGTTTTTGAAAGATAATATGATAAAAATAACTAGTGAAATGTCATTTTGAATAACTGAGTCAAGTATCATATTTTTCTTGAGTTAAATGCCGCTTTCATTAATTAAGATAATGTAAATGTGACATGAAGCCCAGTCCTTTTCAATGTTTTCATTCCTGGTGGGGTAGGTAGAAGTGTTGTATTAGTTCACTAGAGATCACATTAGACCACAGATTGGGTGACACAAATTTATCTGGTCAAAAAAGTGAAAGTTAGACATCTGAGATCACGTTTTTGGTCAGAGACCAAGGTTTGATTTCTTCTAAAACATCTTTTCCTCTCTAGGAGATAGCTCTATTTTCCTGGTATTTCCCCCACGGTCTTTCCTCTGAATGTCTGTATGCTAATTTCTTTTTCTCTTGAGGACATAAGTAATATTTGACTAGAGCCCTCCCTAAGGACCTCATTTAACTTTGTTTAAAGATGTGAACTGGGAATTAACCCAGGGACACTCTACTACTTATTTATACCTCCAATTCTTTGTTTTCATTAAGTTGCCCAGGCTTACTTGAATTTGAGATCTTGCCTCAGTCTCCTGAGTCGCTACAATTACAGGCATGTGCCACTGCACCCCACTACCTTATTTAACATAACTATGTAACATCCTATTTTCAAACCCAGTCACAATTTGAATCTGAGAATATTTCAACATATGAGTTTTCAGGAGACACAATTCAACTCATAATAGATGAGATGGATATCTTTGGAACATTGGTTGTTAACTATGGCTTCTATGTTGTTCCATTGAAGGAACAAAGTTTTAACCTTAAGGATCACCTCTTTCCTTTAAGAGTATATGTAGAGAAGATTTGAAGTTTATTAACGAAAGAAAACTGTATCGTCAGAGAAAGCCACATAGTACTCATATCCCATAGATTATTTTTTGTTGCATTGCTTTCTGCATTGACATACTGATGTAGAGGTCAGCTGTAATTTAACCATGGATATGGAAAAGTGTTCTGGAGTATGTTAGAATAGAGCATGGTTAATATGTTATTTCCAATTTCCATTCACAAAACACTATTTATTTGATTTTAGGAAATGCACCTCAAAATAGATGAGTACTCTCATGATGATGGTTTTAATGCAACAGTTGTACATTTGGAGATGGGAAAGGACTTAGAACTTGTTAGAAATATCTACTACTGGGTCTTTTAGTACACCAAAGAATTTGATGGTCTGTGATACAGGGATTGATGAGGGATATAGAAAGTAATTTTATTTTCATCTAAATTTATGGGCAACAATATTCAGGGTTTTAGAGCCAGGATAACAATTTATTTTATATAGCAGCATGATTTAATGTATTTTAAATAGTGTTCTCACTTTTTTTTCCCTAGCAAATACAAGATATTAGTTTCCCAGTAGCTCTCTTTTGCTTGTCTATTTTAAAATGTCTCTAAGTTCTCAAGTCAGAAATAGCACAAGATTAATCTATATTTTTTGGAAACAAATATATATTTTTTTCATTTTCTTATCTATTTTAAGTCATTTTTTGAACCTCTATGTCATTTACTATTTGGAATCTCAACCAGTGTCATTTACTATTTGGAATCTCAACTATCATTAATGGAATGTCTCTGAATTAGCTTTATATAGCACATACCACTATACTTTTAACTTCCTATTATTTATTTTAATTATGATAACCTATTCTATTTATATGTTCTATTGGATTTTTGTACTGTATTGATTTTATAATAATTCCCCTCTAGGGTACTAACAATTCTATAAACTATTTCATTAAGTATCATTTAACAAAATCCTTATTCTGAAGCAAATTTCTGTGTTTTCCTAAATTTAAGAAAATCTTTAATCACTGACCTTAATTTGCTATAGACCATGTTTGAAATTCAACTTGTATAGATCCAAAATTTGGCCCAGGAAACTTAGTAGAATATGTATACTGAAACTATTCTTTTACTTTTATCTTATAAGAAAGGGAAAACACACACACACAGAGAGAGAGAGAGAGAGAGAGAGAGAGAGAGAGAGAGAGAGAGAGAGAGAGAGAGAGACTAATAGACGGTTAGTTCATTTATAGAAGTCAGTTTAAGGGGCAGAATAAAGGAGAAAGATTTAAGTTTTTATTTCCTTTTATTTATTAGAAGTAAAACAAATTCAAGGAGGGAAACAGGACTTCAGAAGCCTAGGTTTAAATATATTTAAACAACTATGACCAAATCACTGTGGTGAATATTTGTTGAATGTGACTAGACAAGAGAAAACTTCTATTGTTGTTACTTTTTTGATTAATACACAGTCATAACTTTTGGGTTAATGTGTCATGCAAATAAGTGAGTAAAACCACATTTTAGAATTTTTTTTCTGATGATTCATAAACCTAACAATAAATGGTTGTAGCTTATCATTTGGAAAATAAAAAGCATATATCTTATAGTAAACCAAATTCAAAACTATTAAAAAGTGGTAGATTTAGTCATAATTGAATTTATAGAAGTAATTTATAGTTTTGTTTCAGTTTTAATTGAAACAACTTCTATTAAGAAATAGCTTCAAGAATTTTGTTCTGATTTAAAAACTTAACAAAGCTTTTATAAATCAATTTACTTTCTTGGTCTCTTCTTTTTTTTAGACTTTCAACTTTCGTTTGATTAGGTGAAACTGCTACTGTGTGTTCCCTACAACAAATATACCTCATGTAAGCATCTACTTCACATCTGATGTCTGGGATACACTCTCTTCTAGTAAGACAGAACCCAGAGAGAATTGTGCTCAGGAAGTCTCTCAGATTCTGTGAAGCAGAATGAAAACTCCCTCCCTTACTCTCTATGTATGAAGTTATTAGAATCTTTTCTGGGGTGAATAAATGTTTCCATTAGCCCAGGACAAACTCTGTTTGTTTGATGTACTAAAAATCATCTCTCATTACAGAAAGTGCCCTGTTTTCATGATAATTTATAAGGCTACCCTATTTATTCATCTTGTATATGTTTATATAATATATAAATAATATTAAATAATACTGTTTTGCATATTAAAAGAATGCCAAGAGAGTGCTCCTGACACACATATATATAAAATAAGAAGTAACTATGAAAGTTGATGAATATGTTCAATATGCTTGCCTATAGTAATCATTTCACTACCTTCCTCTACATGTATATCAAACTATCATATTTTCACCTTAAATAATGCAATAAAACAAAAGCATCCTTATAAAAATTAAGTAATAGAATTAAAAAATGAAGAATAACCATAAAAATTATCTCTAATATTCATTATGAACATTGATTTTGGAAATTCATTAAAAAATTTAGACATTAGTTCTTCTAATGTTAGAGTAAGGAAGACAAAATTTTAGTATAACATATGTATAAATGAGTATTATATAGTACTATACATTTGTTTAAAATTTTCTACATACTAAAGTAATCTTTTGCTTAGATTTTGTTAGTCTTTTCCAATTCTAACACTAAATACCACCACAACAGAACAAGGAAATTACAGATTACTTTGCCTGATAGTTTTCCTTTGCTGAACCAGCCCTCTCTATCATTTATTTGACATTATGAAGGTAAAACATCATGATTTAAAAAAGGGTCAATAAATGTGTGTGTAGCAATTAACACTGAATATGATTCTATTTTCTAGGTCAAGTTCTATAGACTGTGCTCCATGGCTTTTGGCTTGTAGCATGTCCTTAGGCAAAATGAAATTTCGTTCCTCCCTATTTCCAGAAAAAAATCAAGACATCGTGCTTCTTGACAGCATCCACCCCAGATCAGTCTCCTGCTTCCTTGAGTCCTCCTCAAAATCACAAAGCACAAATTCAAATTCCCTATAAACCCTCTCTTAAACTGTTACAGAGAGGTCCTACCGGTCTCCATGATGAAGACTCCATATTCAACAAGTGCCCCCCTCAAAAATAAATAAATAAATAAATAAATAAATAAATAAATACCTCTTCATTACAAGTATATGACAGGTGGTTTTTCACTATAGGTAGAAACTGACATTCTCATTTTCACACTTTCCTGCTCACAACATCTCTGGAAAAAAATAACATGGGGTTAAAAACCTTATTTTATGCCAGAATAAGTGGTTTGTCCCAAAGCACACATCTTAAAGTCTTATTAGTCATGAGTCAAAATTTCTTAAATCTCCAGCTGTTTCTTCAAGATGGGCCAGTCAATGGAAATTGCATCTCAAAGGAAAGAGCAAAGATGATTGCAACTTGGGACAGCTGATTCAGAATAGGACATAGACTAGGCAAAACCCTGCAGAAAAATGACAGAAACAAGCCAAGAGGGGGAGGAGGGGGGCTATAGAAGGGGCAGAAAATTGAACAGGCCAGAGACCAACTGATTCTGCAGTCAGGGGGTGGAAGTGGATGTCTGGTAGGTATGACATGGAGGGGACAGCCCTGGGCAAGGCTGAAGGCCTTGGAAAGTCTGATGGTGGCTACATGGGTGGGGTGAATGTGCTCAGATAATCATTTAACATATCTTTTTTTTGTACCTTTTAAGTACATAATAGTGTGACTATTAGTGTTTATCTGACCATAGTTCAGCATTTTAATAATTTCAGCATCATAGTCTAGAATTTTAATAATTTCAGCATCAAAAGTCAGCATTTTCTGGAAACAAATTCATACTTGCCTCTTGAAATGTCAATTTCACATTTGCTCAATGGAGGCCTCTGGGTCAGAGGTGCTAACAAGATGGAGGAGAGCTCTGTGCTTCTTGGCCTGTGCAGTGGAGCTGGTCTACTCTGGCCTAAGGATGGCAGGAGGGCTGGGTCAGTGTGAGCTGAATGGGTCAAGGTGTAGGGAAATATACCCGGGAAAGCCCATTTCTTTTCTTTACCACCACAGAGCAGGGCTCCACTCCTTGCCCCTGGCTGGGAATGAGGGAAGCACTTCCTCCAGGGAGTTTTCAGAAGTCCCACAGGATGGTCCTGGTCTTGAGAGGCTGGCAGGAGAACTGCTTCCTCAAAATAGCATTGCTAGGACAAGCTAGTCATGCTTGTCAACTAAACAGGAATTCCTTGTATGTGTGTGCTTTTCAGATCCTCATATTACTGATAAGAAAACTGAGGCTCAGATAAGTGAGGTCATTTCTGAAGACCAACCACTTAGTAAAGAGCAAAGTCTCTTTTCAGGAAGGTGAAGTCACTTCCAAAAGTCATCCAGGTCAGGAGGAAGAAGACCCTGATCTGGTCCCCCAGTCTACCAAGCAGATACTGATGTAGTGGTCCCCTGGTTTGGAGTTCTGAGTCATTACCTTTGTCTTATACTTAGTCTCACTTCCTCCCATCTTTTGTCGGGATTCCTCAGCATTAGGTCGAACTTTGAGTCCTGAGACCAACACTGAACCCCAAAGGCCAGATAAGAGGACTCATGTCCTGAACTTACAACCTGGGACTCAAGATACTCCTTAACCCAGAGAATGAAGATGGAATCCGGTCTTTTCATCAGTGACCAGTAAAAGATCCAAAGACTTTAAATAGAGACAGGACCTGAAACCTAGAGCTCCAACCCCAGTGCACAGAACAAGGAACCAGAACAAGAAAAATGTTGGGAAGAGAAAAGATTGAAGGGCTCAGTTAAACTTGTATCATCACGGCCCTATATATATCTGAAGGAAAAGCTCAGAGAAATGAGCCAACCTACTAGAACCCAGAGGCCAGGTGCCAATACAGGCCCAGAGCCACAGGGCCAAGCAAGCCTCAAACAGAGCCAGTGACCCTTAATTTAAGATCCAATTAAAGAGCATAAAGGTGTATCTTCTCTAGAAAACCAAGATCTCCGCTCTTGTTCCTGCACACCGCTGCGCTCGGCTTGATGCCCCCCTCTCCCACCCTGCCCATTTTTCCTGCTTTGGGGTTGCAGGTCAGCTCTAGCTCTGCGGGAGCACAAGGCTGCAGCCCCTGAGACATGCCGCCTTCTAGGCCCGGTTTTCCCTCCTCTCTGCTTCTGGGCCTCTTCTCCCTCTTGGGATCTCTCATCCTGTGCTCTCTCTCTCTCTCTGAATCTGAACCTTTTCCCCGCCCTGACCACTCCCTTGCGTGCTCAGTTACCCAGCCTGCTCCGGCCAAGGCGCCACTTCCCCTTCCCCAGCCTGCACCCCATCCCCAGAGGGCCAAGGCCACCACCCCTGCTGCCTCCTGTCAGACCGAGCCTGCTCCTCACCGCGCAGGTGGGCCGCCGACCTGCCAAGCGAACTGGGAAACGAGGCAAGTTACCCTTTGGAAATGTACTTAACACTTTGATGCTTAGGCAATGAAAAGGCTGGGGAAGAGATTTAAGAAGTTGGCTTTGGACAGTTCTGGTTCTTGAAATGTGGAAAAGTTCCTGTCTCTGCCTCACTGTAATTCAGATATTTTAATTTTGTAATTTTAAATTTAATTTTTTTGAATTTTAATTTTGTAAACAGAATCTTTTAATCCAACGAGTGATAGATATATTTGACGCGGATGGGAATGGTGAAGTAGAATTTGAAAGAGATCATTGAGGGAGTCTCTCAGTGCAGTGACAGAGGAGATAGGGAGCACAAGTTGAAGTTTGCTTTCTGTGTCTATGACTTGGATAAAGATGGTTATATTTCCAGTGGGGAATTCGTCCAGGTGTTGAAAATGATGGTGGGGAACAATCTGAAAGATACACAGTTACAGAAAATTGTAGACAAAAAACATAATAAATACAGATTAGGAGGGGGATGGGAAAATATCCTTTAAAGAATTCTGTGCTGTTGTAGGTGGCCTAGATATCCATGAAAAGATGGTGGTAGATGGGTAGCTCTCTGAAGAGTACCATCCAGTACTCTTGCTTTCTTCTCCATCTCTGAAGATTTGCTCAAAATGTCCAGCAATGCTCTCTGTGTATTTAAATGGAAGTATTCTTCTCTCTGAAGCCACATTTCCAACCTGAACCTCATGAAGCCAACTAAATGCTATTGAACTCTTCCTCTCTCAATATCTCAGTGTAGCACTTTAAAGTCTTTAAAGCATCATGAAAGAGCATATATACGTGTGGCAGAGAAAGAGAAGGGTTTAGCTTTTTCATTTATTTTTTTTCATATTTTATAACAAGAAAGTATCTATATATACATATGTAAATATCTACATATACATATATAAATATGTATATATAGAGATATCTGGAGCTTTCTATATAGGTAGTAGAGTGGCTTTAATTTAATATTCTTGATTCAGAAGCAAAATGATAAGAGTACAAAAGTGCTAAGCAGAACATCAGTTTTATATATAGATAGAAGTTTGTACTGTTTGAGCCAGGTGTCAGGCTGTTATGAGGAACCGCTTCAGAAAACACTCTTAAGTGCAAATTCTAATCAAAGAGAGATTTATTTACCTGGCCAGGGACTGTCACCCACTGAAGATTTGTGGGAGAACACAAATTTCCTGGCCTGTGTCTTGGGAATTTAAGGATAAAAACCACAGCTCAGGGGCTTTACTCAGCATCATGCAAGCAAGTCAATCACAGAAGCTATAATAGTAGTTACCTGTGAGCCCTAAGCAGGACTGGAATTTTCTAGTTAGCAAGCAAGCAAGTTACAGAAGCTAAAAACAACCATATCCTGGATCAAGTACAATTTGTGGGGTACAAAGTACAGAAAAACAATCTATTATAAGAAAAAAGATTTAATTTCAGTTTCTCAGAAACAGCTCTTGTAACAGTTTTTTTTTTTTTTTTTTAAGAAGATGGCAAAATGGAGTCTTAGGCCTGTCTATGACAGTTCTTGATTTATAATTATCTTATCTCACTTATCAAAATCTTATATTTATAATCTATATTTTTTACTAATCTATATCCTATAACTTACACTCTTATTGATTGTATTTATTAGTTCACACCATCAGGCCAGCTATTTTCTCTTTCCTGTGCTTTTCTCCTTTGAGAGATTGACAAAGCATGTTTTAATGTCCTATTATTACCTTAATTACACTTTTGTAACAAAGGAGTCTATAACTTTATTTATACCTATGAATATATTTCCAGGGACTAAATCTCATTGTTGAGAAGTTTTTAATCCATCTCTGGTTGAGGTGAAAATATAGTTCAGTGCTGCTGCCAAGAGCTAGTTCTTGGGTTCATATAGTGACTACACAACACTATGGCTGCTTCCTTCTGTTACTGTGTGACTAGGAGACATTACATTTATTAAATGACCCTGAGTGAATGTAATTTTCCAGTTGTTGTTTTATACATAAAGGCCAGAAGCTATCCGAGGCAATCATGATGCATTACTTAATGAAGAGAATCTGAAGTAATAATATAACTGCTTAGGATATGTTTGTTATATATGTATGAATAATTTGTCTTTAAAGTCTTGTTTGAATCATGAATTTTCCTCTGTGTTTCAAAAGTCTTGCAGCTAATCTAAGAAACTAGTAATATTAATGTGCATGTATATATTTAAACATCCACACATTTGTGATTTAATGGGAGAAATTTTGCTAATCTATATGCCACACAAGAACAAAATTTTATCTAAATTGATACTGATTTTTTTGTTTGCCCATATAATTGAAAATGGATGATAACTTAATGAATTTGTGATATAAAAGTAGTGTATTGTATTCCACCACTTGATGTTATCCCTTCCCTTTTCTGCAAAGGTCCTATTTTTTGGAAGATAAACATTTTAGGTAACTTTATATGACAGTAGCATTTCCATGTCTAGTTTTTGTGTAAGAACCGGTTTTGTAATAATGAGTGATAAAGGGCAGGTTGAATCAAGGTGAATGAATCTTAAATTGAATACACCTTCCTGCCATTGCTGTTCCTTTAACTGAATGCTGCACATCATGGGCTCTGTCTGTGAGAGAAAAATCCTGGTGCTTGCTGACCTTACATGACATGGAGTTTTGCATGTAGATTGATTTACATAAAGATAATGTTGCCAAACTTCTGAAATGTTAATGTTCAAACTGAAAATCTCCACCACATGTAAGTTTCTTCCTCTGGATCAGTAGGTGGCTTACAATCCTAGCCAGTGGTTTGATCTGTTCCAGTGTCAATTGCCATGTGCTCTGCTTCAAAGGGAAGCTAGTCTTTAGTGAATTTTTTTGTACATAAATATTTGTTACAAATATTTTAGCAAATTCTTTCTATTTCTCTTACTTGTGCATACCTTAGCTGGTGTTACAGAAAAATAGGGCAAACCTTATTTCCTTACTGGCTAATGAGGTGCCGCAGTCCGGCTGCAGCAAAATAACGGGGGGTGGGGTGACGACCAACTTGTGTACATTGATACAGCAGGAGTAGGAGCCGTTTTTTTTGTAGGACAGGAGTGGTATATATACATTCCACACAGCTTATCTTAATTAACATAAAATAGATACAGCAGTCAACCAATAAGGAATCTCCACACTTAATAGCTCCCTGGCCTTACTTCACAAACCACTCCCTCTGGCAAAATGCCAGGCGCCATCCTGACTTGTTTACAGACCTTACTTAGCAATGAGGGTTTTTCTTTCCTCCTTTTTTTTTCTTCTTCCTCTCTTTTAGTTTGTGGGTCGGGTGGGTAGGGGAGGGGTGGTTTATGTTGAATGGTTAGTTTTTCTTCTGCATAATGTGTCCTTTTTGGGATCTTATGGAGAAAACTTCATACTATATGAATAATAAAATGTTTGAAACTTGAAAAAAAAAGAAAAAAAACAAAAAAAAAAAAAAAAAGAAAAGAAAAGAAAGAAAGAAAGAAAGCAAGCAAGCAAGCTAAGATCACTGCCCAGAACCAGGATCCATTTCAGCAGCTGGAACTAAGACCACGACTTCAGCGTCTAGGCATACAAACTCAAGAGACCAGAACAGAGGTAGCTGGTTCAGAGTCACAATCCTCCTTCCAGAGTTCAGATGTCAAATCACTGGGGGTGTGATTTCAGCTTCAGCTGAGAGCCCAGGACCTTGAGGTCAGAGACCAGAGCCCACACCTGGGAGGTGCCCTGGAGAAGGCCATTAGAAGCTGACCTGCCATCTATATGATTCTCCATGCCTGAGAAGCTCCATTATCTCCCACTGATATAGTGTTTCTTGGGTTTGATAAAAGTGCCTTGCCTCAGCAGGTTGAACTTGCTCCATAGTAGCCTAATATGATGCCTAGAGACACTGTGGTACTCACAACACGCCGGATGCACACTGATCATCACTGAAGATCAGGATCATATGCCTAAGCTCTTTCCTTTGCCTATGTTTCCCTTTCTACCTCCATGTCCCTCAGGTCTCTGGCTGAACATAATGTCTATTCCTCAAAGGCCTTCTTTGACTGTGTATTCATTCCCTGTAATGCAAAACATAGCCAGCAGAGTGCAAGGCTGTCCCATGTTTTTCCTGCTAGAAAGTAGGGCCCAGGGACTTCTGCTTGTCTTATAGGACCGCTCAAGGTTTAAAGTTCCCATTTCACACATTGGCTCCAAAAATTCACCCAGAGAAGATTTTATCTTCATATCTCTATAAAATAAAAAGTCATCATAAGACTTTTTCTTTATTCCCAAAAGAAAATGACTACCCATTTCTTTCAAGGAAACAAAGAGTTAAGGGTAGGGTGGAGAGTGTGTCAGTTCTTTATTGCATTGAGTCGTCCTACCTAAGGCTCAGTAGGTATGGTTATCCTGGTTACTTGGTGCAGGATTGGTTCTGATTAGAACTCAGAATAATCATCTCCATGGTGAGGTGTGTTGTGAGTACCACTGTGTCTCTAGGCACCTCTGTATCATATTAGGCTACTATGGAGCAAGTTCAACCTGCTGACGGAAGGCACTTTTATCAAACCCAAGAAACACTGGAGGATTTCATGGCAGAAGCCCCTGATGATGCGATGCTGAGTCTCACTGTCTCTGGATGTCAGTGGGAGATAATAGAGTATGTTGAGATAGTTCAAGTGCTCATAGTTATCTTGCTTTTATGCAAAATTGTTCAAACATCCAGAGAAAGACTTTCTCTACAGGGAAACAAGGAACTTTCCAGTAGCAGTTCAGCAGTAGCTTTAGGAAAATATAATGTTCTTGATCAGTTTCATCCTAGTTTGGAAGAATATGAAAACTCAGAAGTGGCTGATGACTCGAATTTTTTCAGGCCTGTGAGGAGGAGCATCATATGTATTGTGGTAAGACACAGGAGAAAAGAAAAATGTCGATGTTCAAAACAAGAAGAGAAGATGTCTTTGACAGCAAAAAGGATCCAAGCTCTGGACCAAGAAAGGACAGACATCAAAACACAAGAACATGAAATGAAATCATGGTTAAAATGTTTACCAGCAACTGATAAAAGACCCAGGCTGTCCATAGTGAGCTTTATGTTCTGTATGAAGATTGAGGCTGTGTATCTACAGAAAGAGTGGCTCAAGATCACAGAAGGGAAAGGTCTCCTGGGAAGAAAGGATCTGGGTGAGAATGTGCAATCAGGAGAACCAGAGAATGAAATTCATGCTGCTAACAAGGCCAGAGTATCTAGGAAGAAACTGAAAGTTGTTGCAAAATTAAGTACATATTTAAACATTCATGACAGTGGGAAAGATTTATTCTATAATGGCATTGTCAAAGAAATGAAGAAAGCTTGCCTGAGAGGACATAACCAAAGTGCCCAGATTAAAGAACTTTTCATGAAGGGGGCAGATAGCTGTCTTGAGGAGGGAGAAAATGAAATGGTTGAACAGCATCACCAAAAAGAAATGGAATATTTGGGTTTATTTCCCGTTAATATAAATCTTGATTTACAGCAAGAGGTGGAAAATTCTGAAGCCAATGAACTGATAAGCCGTGAAAATAAAGAGTCAGAGATGCACTGAAAGTGATTCTAAGATCTCAAAGTACAACTGAAAGGAATCATTCTGTCCTTGGAAAGAAAAGCCCTTGATGACTGTCAAGAGACCTCAGGAAACTGAATAAAATTTCATTGTTGCTAGACAGGAAGTTGCAGACCTGAGAAAGAATAAAGGAAAGAGAAATTCAACTTCAGTTTCTGGAAATGCATCCCCATGAATTTGATAATCAAATTTTCTGTAGAGAATTTATTCCCCGACCTCTCTGTTCATGAGGTGGTGCTTCCTCTGAGATAGGAAGGTCCCTGACTCATCCATTAATACCCCCCAGTGAATCTCTTCTCCTTACTCCTCTTTCTACTCTATCACCTTCATTTCTTGGTTCATTTACTCCTCTTTTCCCCAATAAGATCATTATAAGATCATTACTCAATAGGAAGTTCCCAGAAAGAAATTGTACTCTTCTTCAGTCTTTCTAAAGAAGACTGGGAGCACATGACAGCCATATTCTTCCTCAATGCTTGGTTGTCTTTTTTTTTTTTTTTTTTTTTTCGTTTTGTTTGGCTTGTTTTTTGCTGGACACCCTTATCCAAAAATATGGATGTGTGTTATTTCTTGGTTTCATTCAACCTCCATGTGATACTAGTAGTCAAAATTCTGAAACACCAAAATAATTTCCAGTCACTAAATTTGTAATCAGAAATCTTTGAGTTGGATATGTGTGTGTGTGTGTATGTGTGGGTCATGTGTGTTGTAGTACAATAGAAATATTTTTGTGCAAGTGGTTTTACCTTTTTACATCTGGCAAGTAATGTTTTAGGATAGATTTAGAAAACTGGGATTGTTTTATGTTCTTCTCATTACATTATACTCTCTAGAAAATATAAATACTAGATTTTTATTTGACAGGTCAGCCTACTGTTCTTCTTTTATTTTTACTTTAAAAATTTTTAAATTAGAGATTTATGGTTATATGCAGTAATTGGGTTCATCCTAACAAACGCATACATGCATGGAAATCAATTTCTGTTCATGATCACCCTCTTCCCTGCCCCTTTTCCTTCCCCACTTCTATTCTTCTTCCTCTACTAGACTTCTAAAATGGGCACACGAAAGTGAAACAGCCACATCAGTCTTCTATTCTGTTCTATTTATCTTTATGTCTATTTTCAGGCTATTGTTCTTATTATTTAGCTATTGTGAATTGTGTTACTATAAACATCTTCTTCATCGATTAATTTTTACTTGATTAGATCTTTTTGCAATCTTATCCTTTCCTACTCCTTTCCTTTATTTTACTCTAGCTCCTGCATAGGAAAGAAAAAAGCATTTGACTTCTGAGTTTCTGAGTAGGGCTAATTACATTAAGCTTGATATTCTCCATTTTTTATTAGTTACACATGACAATACAATGATCTTGACATATCATACATTTGAATCAAATGGGGTATAATTTCTCATTTTTCTGAGTGTGCAGGTTGCAGAATCACATTGGTTATACTCCATTTCTATCGATTTACTGGCAAATGCCATGATTTCATTCTTTCTAATGGCTGAGTACAACTCTGTTGTATATACACATACCAAATCTCTTAATTCTTTCATGTATTAATGGGCATTTGGGTTCCTTCGTAATTTAGCTGTTGTGAATTGTATTACTATAAACATTGATGTGGCTGTGTCACTTTTGTGTGCCCATTTTAGATTTTGGGGGAAAATACTTAGGAATGGGATAGCTGGGTCATATGGTGGTTCCACTCCTCACCTCATTTTTTGAGATATCTCTGAACTGCTTTCCTGAGTGGTTATAGTAGTCTGAAGTGTCACCAACAATGTTTAAGTGTTCCTTTCTCCCCTCTACTTGCCAGCATTTGTTGTTTGGATTCTTGATCATTGTCATTTTGACTAATGTGAGAAAAAATCTTAGTGTAATTTTGTTTTGCATTTCCCTGATTGCTAGAGATGTTGAACATTTTTTTCATATATTTATTGGCCTGTCATGTTTCTTGCATTGAGAAGTTTCTGTTTGTTATTTTGCCTATTTATTGATTGGATTATTTGGTTTTTTTTTGTATTAAGTTTTTTGTATATTTTGGATATTAATCCCTATTGGAGAAGTAGCTGACCAAGATTTTCTCCCATTCTGTAGGCTCTCTCTTCATGATCTCAGTCATTTCCTTTGCTATGTAGAAGCTTTTTAGTTTAATGTCATCCAACTTAATGAATGTTGTTATTTTCTTGTGCTTTGGGATCTTCTTAAGGAAGTTAGAACCTATTTAATGGAGTGTTGATCCTATGGTTTCTCCTAACAGTTGTAATGTTTCTGGTCTGATTCCTAAGTCTTTGATCCATTTGGATTTGAGATTTGTGTAGGGTGAAATATAGGGTTCTAATTTCATTTTCTACATATAGCTATCTGGTTTCCCTAGCACCATTTGTTGTAAAGGCTATCTTTTCTCCGAGATATATTTTTGGCACCTTTGTCAAATATCAGATGGCTATAAGTTTGTGGGTTTGTCTCTGTCTTCTATTCTATTCTATTGATCTTTATATCTATTTTCAGGCTATTGTTCTTTAACCAATACAACATTATCTGTGAGCAATTTAGTTTACAGAGACATTTCAAATAGAAAACTATTTTCCTCCATTAAGTCTCTCTAACAGTGTTAAATCAGAAAGGCAAAGTTTACTTTGTGGTTTCAATAAATTATACTTTATATAAATACAGGCTAATAGTTAGATTAAAGGAGGAGAGTAGTGTGTAAATTAGGTTGTTCAGCAAGACTGAACCCATCTATATCCAGTTTTTCCTGACTCTGCAGGTCTCTAGAAGGGACTGGACTAATGGCAGACACAGTAACAAGGAAATGGGTCAGTGTAGAATTTCTCACCTTTATCCTGTGTCACCTGAGAACTGTGGACTTCAAGCTCTTCACCTAAATTGTCAGTCCTATGCCAGTGTCACTGCCTCTTCACAGTCTTCCATGTTGTTGTCCTGGGTAGCATATAGTTCCAAGGTTTTGCCTATGCAGTAGATCAAACCAGCAGCTGATTTAACTGAGGTCAGTCTTATCCCCAGATTTAGCAGTGAAGAATTTCAGTGCAGGGTGCGAGAGTAAAGCCTTGGGTATTTTGGCAAAGTGCCTTTGGTCGAGAACAGGCATGTCCCTTCCACTATATAGCACATGATACTATTTTCTCACCTGAATCTTGGTCAATACTATCCTGAGAAAAGCATCTGCTAGAGTCTTCAGGGGAATGTGTGTCTAGAGTCTTTGTGTCTGGGGGATCAGGTATACAATTGGAATCTAGATCCTGCAAGAAGTCTGATCATCCAGTAGCTATAGTAGCTGCAAAGAATCCTATATCAGATTAGACAATTAAGGAGGAACTTCATACTGCCTAGGATATGTACTGTTTTGAGATGTAGATGTTGAAGAATTATATGGTGAAAGTCCCTGATGATGTAAGACTAAGTCTTGCTGACCCTGGGTGTCAGTGGGAGATAGTAGAGTATGACATTGATAGTTCAGTCTTTCAGAGTTCTCTTGGTTTCATGTTGACTTTTCATGTCAGTCAAAGAAGGTCTTTCTGTAAAGGGAGACAGGTATGCCAGTAGAAAGAAGTTTAACACTAGACTTAGCAAAATATAATGTTGTAAACATTTATTCTGCAATGGAAATGGTGGAAAATCAGAAATTCTGGAAGTTCTGGATAGTTCCAAACCTGTGATTAGAAATATTCTCTACACTATTGTGAAACACTGGAGAAAGAAAACCACCCAACACTCAGAAAGAAGAAGAAATGATGTATGATACTGAAATTAAAGTACAGACTTTGGAATTAAAAAGGGGATATATCAAAACACAAATAGTAGAAGCTAAAATACATTTAAAAGTACTACAAGCAACTGAAGAAATGATTCAAGTTCTCCATAGCAATTTTTGTGGTTGCATTGAGTATCAGGTATTGAATTGCTAAGAATGCTGGCTGAAGAATAAGGAATTAAGATCTCCCCTGGGAGAAACAAGACATATACATATATATGTGTGTGTATACACACACACACACACACATACACACATACACACACACATACACACACATACACACACATACACAACTTTGGGGAGCACACATCCAAATCATAGCAATGACCAGTCAAAAGAATCCTTGAGGAAACTGAAAGTTATTGCAGTATTCACCATGTGAAATTAATGTTTTAAAGGAAAATGTTTCATCAACATTACAGATGATGAGAAAAGCCCATTTGGCAGGTTATTATTATAAATTTACCCAGATTGAAGGAGCACAATCAAAATGGCAGATGAATATCTTTTAGAAATAGGAGATAATGGTGGTTGAAGTTTGTCAAGAGAGAGTCTGTTGCATGTTTACTTGTTAGAATAGATCATGAATCACAACAATAGGCAAAGAGGAGAGTAAGTATTAAACTATTATTAAACTACATCCTGCATGTCCTAGAGCCTCAAGTTCACCACTGGAGTGCATGTTTCAGGTTATGGTTGGTGGAAAGCCTTCCTCAGTGATCCTTCCTGGACAGCTCATTCCCTCCAGGTCAAGTGTCTCTAATGGTTCCATTTTCACAAACCTGGTGGTCCCATACTCATCTCTGATGGGGTGATGAGAAAGGATGAATGAGGCACCATTAAGCATGAGCATAAGCAGGTGCAAAGTTTAAAGGAACACTATCAAGGAATCCACATACTAGAACAGACAGGAGTGGGTCCAAGAGAGGGAAGGACACAGATGTGAATCAGCTTGTCCAGCGCCTCAATGAGCTGAGGACGCCCTTCATCTCTGCCTGAGAGGGTGACCTCATGGGCCCTGAAAGAGGAGTGACTGGTGTTTGCCTTAGAACCCACAGACAGCTTTGAGAGGGGGTTACTGCTACTGGTAGTGGTCACTGCATAGAGATCGTCCAAAGGACATGCTCATGTGTCCTTCAGGAGTCTGTAGGTTCTCCATCCAGTCCTGAGGGAAAGCCCTCCATGAGTGCTTGGATTAGTTTCTTAGGGCTGCTGTAGTAAATTAACACAAGATCTGTGGATTCAAATTTTTTTTTTCACTTCTGGAGACAAAAAGTCTGAAGGTTTTAGCAGGGCTGCATTCCCTGCTGGTGCTTTGGGGAAAGAAAATCTGTTCCTTGCCTCTCTAGGATTCTGGTGCCTGCACACATTTCTTGGCTTATCTCACTTGGGGATGCAGTTTATTGCACTTAGAGTCATTTGCAATGGACTGAATTCCTGGGTCCCCCACCAGATTCCATATGTTGAACTCTTAACCCCCAATATGATAGTATTAGAGGTTGGGGCCTTTTGGATATACTTAGATCATGAGAGTGAGTCCCTCCTGTGTAGAATTTGTACCCTTATTAAAGGAACCTGAAATCTCTTTTACTGTCTTCTCATCTTGTAAGAACAGAAGGGAAAGTTGGCTGTAAGCAATCTGGAAGAGGATGCTCAAAGAACCTGATCATATTGTCACCCTACCTTAGACTGTCAGCCTCTACAACTGTGGAAAATAAATTTATGCTGTTAGTAAGTCATGCAATCTATCATACTTTGTTACAATCTATGGTACTTTGGTTTTTTTTTTCTGAGAGAGAGAGAGAGAGAGAGAGAGAGAGAGAGAGAGAGAGAGAGAATGAATTTTAATATTTATTTTTTAGTTTTCGGCGGACACAACATCTATATTTGTATGTGGTGCTGAGAATCGAACCCGGGCCGCACGCATGCCAGGTGAGCGCGCTACCACTTGAGCCACATCCCCAGCCCAGGTACTTTGTTATAGCAATCTAAAATGACAATGACAAAGCTTGACCATATAAGCCCTTCTTTCAAGATCCTTCACTTAGTCATGTCACAGATAATGTCCACTATTTTGCCATGTAAGTTACTAGTAACAAGTTCAAGAGATTAGATATGATTAGACATCAGGAGCCACTAATACAGGTCACATAAAATTGTTCAAACTGAGTGGGCCACAAAGTGCCACTAGTATTTAGCTACTGGTGCTGAGAGGGGTGGCCTGAGAGAGCAGTCCCTGTTCAGTAATAATCTTTTTGAACTTCCCGATGAGCCATGTGGTAAAGCATGCAGTTTATGCCAGTCTGTTGCCCCCGTGTTCATCTCTACACACCTGTGCTTTGTCCATCAGGTACTTCTGCATATGAAAGAGCTCAGTGATAGGACTGCAACCAGTGCAGAAAATTTCCAGGTAGGGGGTCTCTTGTAGGCACAGGTAGAAGGGTTAACTTTCTTCATGAAACTTATGATGCCTGCCTTCTCCTCAAGGTTCATAAGAGTGACAGTTAGTGGTAAGCCACATGGATACTTCTCATTGTTGCTGGCAAAGCCCCGATTTCCTACCATAGCTGCGAATTCCCATCAGGTCAGAGCTGGAGATTAGAAAGGCTGAGGTCAGGATTTTGATCAAAGTCTGTGTGTACTTACATGTATTTATGAGAGCTTTTGAATGTTTGCTATGTGTGTGTTTATTTTGTGTGTTCTTTAGGTGTTTGCTGTATGTGTGTCAGGTTGCACAAGGCAATGCCTAAAAAGCTTTGTGTGTATCAGGCTGTTTTGCAGTGGGAGTGGATCCCTGTCCTCAGTGGTCTCTATCCTGTCTTTTTGTATCTCTGAGTGATGCTTTTTTGAGTTATCTGTGAAAAACATGGCATCTTTGAATGATGCTGAGTTGGGTTCAGTGTGAAGAATGTGACTCTCCAGGGAAAGTCCAGAAAGGGAAGGCCTGGTCACATAGTCCTGGCTAGGAACTGGCCATGTGTTTTAGTCAACTTTTTTTTTTTTTTTTTTTTTTTTTGCCACTGTGACTAAAAGATCTGATCAGAACAAATCACAGTTTCAAGGGTCTTAGTCCGTAGAAGGCCAACTACTCCTCCATTCCTTGGAGCTCAAGGTGAGGCAGAACATAAATATAAACTAGAAGAGTTAGAAAGAAGCTTCTAAGGAAGGTACTAAAATTGTCCTCTAGCTTAACCTAGAAGATGGCTACATGGGTGTGTATGTGTGAGAACTCATGAATCTGCTCACTTGAGATTTATGTTCTTAACCTTGTTTAATAGCTCATTTAAAAGGAACTAGAATTCAGAGATAAAGCTACATGATAGGTCATCTTTGCCGGGTTTCGTTCATGACTAAAATGCTCAGGGGTTACTCCAGGTAAACTGGGCTAACTGGGCTGTGTAAAATAATCACACAAGAAAGACAAATACCTTTTTCTTTGGGGTAAAATAATCACACAAGAGAGACAAATACCTTTTTCTATGGCAGCTCCTCTGACCTTAAGGAAGAGAGAGAGAGAGAGCACACACTGACCCCTTTTATTGAGAAGCTATTCAAATGAGGCAAGGGGTCAGGTTTCAGGGGGCTGAGTCTATCTTCGTGATGTCCACTGTCAGCAGGTTGACTGATATCTAGGTAGGCCACACACAAGGGCACAGTAAGAGAAGGGGACACACACAAGGCACTTCCATGGAACATTCTATTCTAAACAGGGCAAGGGGTTATATTATAAAGGAACAGGTAAGCATTGCTCCACCCGTGGGGCTGTAGCAAGACACACCCAGGCAAGAAGACAGTTACTGGAACCCTAGAAGAGGGGGCAGTTTTAGCAGCGTGGGTGCCTGATGCCACATAGCCCAGCTGGGGAGTTAACTCAGTCATGTGTGAGGTTGGTCTCCCACACTTGATATTTGAGACTGGCTGAGAAGCCATGGAAGAGGCTAGTATGGGGATTCATTACCATTGAAGCCCTCTACTCAGAAAAGAGACGACCACAGAGTACAAATTTGTAGTAAATGGAAAAATGAACTCATTTTACTTTTGTACCTTAACAAGTAAGTACTCACAGAAAAGTGTCATAGCTTGATTAAATTAGATAATCATTGCAAGATACAAAAATATAGCATCTGGCTCAAAGTGAACGTTTAAAATATATTATTAGTATTACCATGCAACTCCTAAAACTATCACCGTTATGTTGTTGTTAGTGTTCATTATTAGTGTTTTGGACTGAAACAGAAATCTGTGTTGCTCCATTATCAGCCTCTTCTCATTTCTCCCCTCCCTATCCCATCATTCAATTCCTTCTCCTCATTTTCTTCAATGCTTAAAAAAAGCAACTCCTGACTAGGTGTGGGAAACTGATGTCTTCACCTTCAGAGCAGACTGTAGGTCTTTGGGGTGCAGTAAAGTCACAGGGGGAGCTGAGGGGCACGTGGCCTCAGGCAGGGAACTCGAAGACTGCCAAAAAGGAGGAGTAGCAGGTGGCGTCATTCCAGGTGCCATCCAACAGCACCTGCACACAGTGTTCCCCAGAGCCAGCGTTGTTGGGCTCACCCTTGTTCCAGTTTCGGTAGGTCACTCTCCTCCCTGCCATATCCACAAACTGGCCTTCATTCTCCTTATCTGTTATGCCTAGGAAGGCAGAGTCTTTGACCAAACTCTGGATGGCCTGATTCTCTTCAGCGTTCAAGGGGGTGGCCATGGAGGCCTGGAATTGGGCACACAGAGCCTTAGCGCTGTCAAAATTTCTTGTTTCGCCACTGTTCCAGAAGAACTCCTTTCCAGCTTTTTGCTCACAGACAATAACACTAAAATGTGAAGAAGTAGGTGACACTGGCTTGTCTTTAACTCTTGCCCACTGTATGTCTTGGGGTACAATTTTCCAGAGTAGACTTGTCAGATAAAATGAAGTTACATGGAGTTAAACTTGAATTTCATATAAATAATGAAATTTTCATTCATGTAAACTCCCATGCAATTTTTGGAATATATCTTAATACCCAAATTTTGCTTTTTCACCTGGAATTAAATTTTAACTTGTATCTTGTCTTTTGTTAAAGGTGGCAACCTTAAAATGAGGGACATATTGGCACAAAGCCTTTGTCCTTTTGGATCAGAAGTCCGGAACACACATAATTTGGAATTCTGGATTCTACCATACTGTTGACTTGAGACTAAACAGATGTGTCTCAGCATATTTGGCCCCAGTCAGAAAGAACAAATTTGGTCCCATTGCCAGGTCTAGACACCAGCATAACAAAGGGACATAGATATCACTTTAAGTGAGAAAAGATCAGAGTCCAGGATTAGAGTCTTTGAAGTCAGACTGATCTCAATTTATAAAGCGATTCTACCACTTATTAGGCCTATTTAAAAAAAGCAATTTAACTTCCTTTTGCCTCCATTTCTACCTAAGGCAAGTTGTGAGGATTTCATGAGATCAGAATGAAAGAAATGTTTATCCAGGTACTAGAAAATTATACATATTCAATAAATATTCACTGACCTTCACCATTCCCTAACTTTAAGCTGCTTGAAAAACAAGAGAGAGAACTTACACTTTTGATGCTTTCCAATTCTAAATTGAGAGGTGCTCTTCCAGAAGCAGCTGTGCTAGTGTCACATTCTAGAAAATTAAAACAGAGCGAAGGAGCATTTTTGAGAAGGGGTCCCAGAACTGTGCATATAAGGGAGTGGGTACCTTTTTCAATTTAAAAATTTCAATTTAAAATTTCTTTTACATTGATATTTAAACTTTGAAAGAAGATGAAAAATAGTAAGAAACAAAATGAAGGAAAAAAACCTCAATTTCCACTCAATCCAAAACATCAGTCTTCATCTGATAACTGTTCTAAAGACACCTTAGGTGTACACACATACCTCATGCACACATGCACTCCTTGGTTACCTCACATGACAGAAATCTGCAGCTGAAGCTTTTCACTATGTTTTTCCAATAAGTTGCTGTATCAAAGGCTAAAAAAACCTTTGGAGGAATTATGAGCTGGTAAATATTGACTAAACAGGTTGGAAGATTTTTATTTTGAACCGTATTGTTTCTATTGTTTTTGTTTTTCTCAAATTTAGCAACTCAAAAAAATGTGTTTATATATATATATATATATATATATATATATATATATATATATATATCTTCTTATATTCAACATGTAAATGGATAAACTGTGTTACATCATATATGATTGAAAAGACAGGGAAAAAAGGAACAAACTATTGATACATGCAATAACTTGGATTAATCTCAAGAGCGTAAGGTTGAACAAAACAAATTTAATCTCAAAAGTTGAGAAAAGGTATGATTATTCACATAAAATATTCTTGAAAGACAAAACTATGGTTATAGAGAACAAATCAGTGCTTGACAGAGGCCCAGTGAAACTATAAATATTTACAGTGGGAAGTTTTATTGGGAGTGATGAAACTATTCTGTATCTTGAATGTGGTAGTTAACAAAAATATATGATTACAAAAAATAATTTTCATAAATTTAAACAAGAAAAAAATCATGTAGATAAATAATAGCTAAATCCAAACAGCTTTTGTATCTTATTGTATTAGTCAATTTTCTGGTTTTGATAATTGTACTATGGTATAATAGATCCTGTCATTCATTGGCGAATGATGATTGAAAGGCACATGGGAATTTTATTGATGACTCTTTTAACTGCTATGTTAAACTAAAATGATTTCAAAAGAACAAGTTTTCAGAAAGAGTCTCAAGAAATTCATGTTACAAAGACCATCATGCTTTCTTTAGAACTTTGTCCAAGTTTCACAGTGTGAATAACCTGTGCAATAGTTTGAAGGTGAGAAAGAGTGGGCTGGCTTCCCAATGGTAACGCTATTCAGTCTGCCCAGGTTTGCAGTGTGAGGTCCCTGTGGTAGGAGAGGAGGCTTACACTTTGATTAATATAAGACTTGTAAACTCTTCAAGATTTTGGGGACTCTCCTACAGGTCTTTGGAGGCATTCTAGAAGAAGAAATATGATCACATTTCAATTTGTAAGGTTTCATCTGACTACAGTATGGAGAAAGATTAGAAGGGAGTCACATTGGAGAAAAGCAGACCTACTTTGGTAATTAGTTGAATATGAAGTGGTGAACAAGGAGACGTTTTCATGGGCACACAAGTTTCCAATTTGTTTCCAAAAACCTAATGGTCATTTAATTAAAATAGAAAATGAAGGCAAAGGAAGAGCAAGTTTGGGAAGAGAATGGGTATCTTGTGGGTAAATGAACATGTCCCAGTAATCAACTGGGATCGTATAGAACAGATGGAAAAATATATCTTCATGAAGCATAATTCACTCAATTCTGTACTAAATTGCTTCTAGCTGTTTTTCAGGTTAGTCAGTTTTCCATTACTGTAACAAAATACCTGAAATAATTATCATATAAAAAATCAAAACCTTATTTTGGTTCACAGTTTTGTAGTCTATAGTTGCTTAGCCCAGTTGCTTTTGTGCTTGCTTTTGTACCTGTGGTGAGGCAGTGCACTATGGTGGAAGATTATGGTACAGGAAGACTGTTCACCCCATAGCCAGAAATGAGAGAGAGAGAGAGAGAGAGAGAGAGAGAGAGAGAGAGAGAGAGAGAGAGAGAGAACTCAGTACTGCAAAATCCCATTTAAGGGCATGCCTTCAGTAACCCCAAACCTCCAATTTGATCCCACCAGGCCACAGTACTTTAGGAAAGCTTTCCTGGGCACCAAGCCTTTAATACATGGCCCTTTCGAGTTTATTCCAGATCTAAACAATAGCAGCTGTCTTGAAAATGCCATGTTAGCTTGGGGCATTGAGGAGTGTCACATAGGGCCTCGGGCCCATATGGGGGGCTTTATATGGGCCTCCAAACACCACAAAGATGTGAGCCAGATGCCCTTCCAGGCTCCCTTCCATTAGACCCTCTTTGGTTTGTGAAGGGCCTGGTCTCCTTACTTCCTGCTGACCCTGTGCCTGCAGACATGCCCAGGGTGGTAGAGAGTCACATGGCCAAAGCAGATGATGGCTATTAGTTTGGGGCCCAGAGGTTCAGCAGGCATCTTGTTTATCTCTCATTACTATTATTTATTATCCAGAGCTTCTACCTTCTGCTCCAATGCAGGAGGTAAGTGAGGTAATTGATATCAGGTCACCCCGAAGATACTCCCTTTAATCACAGTGTTTACTTTAATTGTGTATTAAGTTCTGAGGCCAGAAAACCAACTTCCCCACTGTGACATTTTCCGGAATTGGGCTGGGTTGGGAGGGCATCTGGGTGGGAAGTCAGTCTGACATTTGACCCACAGATTTGAGCACCACCCATTTATGAGCGCTTTCGTGCTCTCCAATCTCCAGCAGAGCTTCTGCACCATGAGATGCCTCTCTCTATATGCACCAGCCTCTGATTACACACTCTGCTTTCCATCCTACATAGGAGACCACTGTGTGCCTTTATTCAGGAGTTTAGGGCCTTCCCAACACTGCCTCCATTCTGACAGCCCCTTTAGAATCTCCCTCACCCCAAGAGGCTGCAGAGATGACTGCCTCCCTGACCTGTAGGAAGGTGTGTCCCTCCCATCTCCTTTGGTAGCCTGGGTGGAATCTGAGCTCCGCCACTTTCTGTCTGTCTAACTTGGCCAGATTCTAATGTCTTCATGGTCTCAGTTCCCTGTTGTGTGAAAGAGGGCATACTGCCTTGGCTGTGCATTGTTGAACACTTGTGGGGTCCACTCCAAGAGTGCATGGCACAGCTCCCCAAGGCAGTCTGCTTCAGACAGGCCTTCCTCTGCAGGATGACGGGCCATAGTTTTCTTAGCTTGTGTTCTTGCACAGTCCCATCTGGGAGGCAAAGGGTGGGTTTAGAATCAGAAGTCTTGGTTTTGACTCATGATTGTGAGTTTAGAGAAACCACATACTGGCTCAACCTTGGTTTTGACCTCTATAAAATAAGATTTTGAGCCCATTCCCTTTTCCACAAGGATGCTGAAAGTATAACAGAGGCAATATGTGGGAATGTCATTACCCTCCAAAGGCTGTCAGGGAAAACAAAGTCAATCATTTTTTAAAAAAATATTTATTTATATATTTATTTTAGTTTTCGGCGGACACAACATCTTTGTATGTGGTGCTGAGGATTGAACCCGGGCCGCACGCATGCCAGGCGAGCGCGCTACCGCTTGAGCCACATCCCCAGCCCCAATCATTTTTTATTTTCAGATTTTAGTTTTTCTTTTTCCTATCTTTTGTAGGAGGGTAATTATACACAATGGTCTAACATGAGTCTTTTTAGTAATAGATTGTCCGGACAGACTTTTGCACGGGATTTGGTTTTGTGTTGGTGATTTGAGGAGAAGTTTAAGAAACTGTCAGGAAACTGGGCAACTCTGATTGGGTATCTTAATTTTATGAGATGAGTGGAGTGGAGTGAGGCAAAGCTATACTTTGAAAAGGAGCAGCAAATACTCATGTTAAGCAATACTCATGTTAAGCAGGAGAAGGGCATGTTTTCCACTTTTGTGGTTCACAGAGCATCTCTTTTCTCTATGTGTAGAGACATTTTGGAGTGATTTCATGTTTCATACAGAGAGGTTTTATTTTAAGTTGGCCTTCTGTGGAATTGTTCATGGTAGGCGGGGAATTCCACAGTGTGGTCTGACTGAGAGACAAGTGACAGCAGCTGTCTCTGTCAGCAGTGCCCCTTGTGGCTCGAATGTTCTCCCTCCCATACTCTCCCTCCTGTACACTCTCCAACCTGTACCATCCTGTGTTTCCACTTAGAGTATTTTTTCCTTGCTTCTCACAAACTCTGAGAGAATCCAAAGATATTATGGGCCTTCTTTTCAACAAAGACAATTATACAACAATGCACATACCATTTGCAAATGTATCAGGGAATTCATCTGTCCCTGTAGTCATACTAGCAGTCAAACCCAACTGGCAGGCACTTAGGGGAGGTTCAGAAATTTAGGGAGTTGGGCATAAATACCCCTGTCTCCCAGTCTTTATCGCACTTTGATTGCTAAACCCAACTTCATTTAACAGCCACACTTTGATTCAACCAAGAACAAGGATGATCCCTTGGAAGAGAAAATTATGAAATCTCAAGACAGTATCATAAGACATTTTCCCTGGTATCCTCTTAGCTCCTCTGTTATCTTCCTGGGACCAGAGACAGCAAGTTCAGCTATTGCAATAATGGATTAATTGCATTGTTGATTTAGTTGTCCAAAATCCAACATTGTACACTTGGGAAAAAATTCACACTCTATGTAAAAAAAAAAATTCACGCTCTACTGCTGAGCCACAATCTCAGCCCAAGAGTCTATGCTTTTTTATAAATTGTGTGGCCCCACCTATGATCATACAGCATACCTGGGATTTTGAACTCTGAAGAGGTTCAACACACTGGAACTATTTAGGAGACAGAGATCACAAAGTGATCTAAAGAGGGGAAGTTTAAAACATAGAATTATTAAACTATGATTAAAAAGGGGGCTGGGGATGTGGCTCAAGCGGCATGCGTGCGGCCCGGGTTCGATCCTCAGCACCACATACCAACAAAGATGTTGTATCCGCTGAGAACTAAAAAATAAATATTAAAAATTCTCTTTCTCTCTCTCTCCACCTCTCTCACTCTCTCTTTAAAAAAAAAAAAAGGTAATTATATTAGATATTTTCTGTGGTTCAGACCCCAGTGGAAAAGTTGTTGTTGAACCCACTGAGTGGCCAGGAACTGTACTTGTTTGCTGAGGCAGAGTAGCTCTGCAATCATGGGGTAGTCAGGAATCAGCCCTGCAGACCAGGGCAGGACAGGCAAACTGAAACTGGTGGCCATAATGGCTGCCCAGTGGGAGTGAGGTGCAGGTGCAGCAGGAGGCCTGGAACACTGCGTGGACCATGGGAGACCTGGGGGAAGGGGTACAAGCAGAGGAAATCACAGGCAGGGTGGGTAGGAGGCCCCAGGCTCTTTCCCTGTTTCTAGAACTGCAGGAAGGTTGAGTTGAGGCCAGGTAGCTGCTCTAATCTCTCTGCCTCTCCAGGGTACAGGCTCTGGCTCTCTAGGGTATTCTCAACTCACAAAGCAAACCCACTGAGGCACATCCAGAATCTGCAGGAAGCCCTTGTTCTTGTGACATCTCTCTAGCACCATCTGTTGAAAAGCTTGTCACTGTGCCCATTTGAAAAACACTTAAAGGGATTCTCTCCTTGATCAAGAGCATAAATTGTAGCCCAGAGTCCCCTGATAATTGGCAGATAGGTGTGTCTGTGTTTCTTCATGTCTGTGCACCCTCATGTCTGTGTACATAGCAAGTCCATATATGCCCCGAGTGTGCCCTCTGTGTGCAGAAAGGACTACAAGGATTCCTCAAGCTGGGTTGCACAGGAGAGGCTGAGCAGCCAAGGAAGGAGGAGGGGTGGGCGTGGCTGGTTCTGGGCTCAGAGGTCCCCTCTGGCCTTCCTCTTTCTTTCTTTCTTTCCTTCCAGGCACAACCAACTGGCTCCCAGCCCAGTTCAGCATTAAGAGAACCATTTAGGTCTGGAAATCTCAGCCAACCACCCACAACCACTCTCCGTAGTAGGAAGGTGAGAATTTAGGGGAGGCTTTCAAGGATGGAAAGGTAGAGATCATGCACAAGAATGACCACGTAGTAAATTTGGGAAGGATAATCTTAAGGAAGGTGTTCTCTGGCAAAAATGCTGAGAGGAGGCTGGTTCCAAAGGGCTTGGCTACATAATAGTTGCCCGACCAGCTGGGGTGCCAGAAACCAGGCCAAGTCAGTAGAGTGGCATTCGAGGGTGTTAGGGACAAGAGAGGTGCACACATGTGATTCTGCTCCATTTCTACCTGAGCAGAGCCACATAGACAAGGGCCCTCACCTGGTTAAAACTGTTATTTACTCATAAAATGAACTTAGGAGAGTAATTAGCAACTAAAAATGTATCAAAGGGCTGAGTGATCCCCCTGCTCCCTCAGAAAAGAACAGTGAAAGAAAAGGATTGCTTCCTGAGACAGGATAGACACAGAGGCCTAGAAAAAGTAGTGTCTGACCCAGGAATATTTGCCCCAAGTTGACTCCCCTCTTTAGAGATCCATAGAAGGGTGGTGGAGGAGGATCGTGTCCTCTCCTGGGTCTCTGTATGGCCTCTAAGAACCATAGCAGAGAAAGGGGACTCACTGAACTCTTAGGACCAGAAGCGCTTGAAGGAAACACATTTTGGTGTATGCACTGGGAAAGCATGGGTCAGCCCTGCCACCTACTGGCCACAGTGAGAACAGCAGAGGCTTGGGATGGATGCACTGAGAGCCAACACATCCCCATGCCCATTCTGTTTGCTTGTTGTACAGATTACTACCCCAAATCTGCTATATGTCAGTCTCTGGGAAAGGATGGAGGGAGACAAAGGAGAATAATTTCCTTTGTGAGATGACAATTTAATGGGGTAAGTAAAACTTATATTAGCACAATTTCTGCTATGAAGAAAAAAAAATAATAATGTAGAGAACATCCAGAGATTGTGCCTTTCTGGGGAAGAGAAACAGTTCTAAAGTATAGAAGTACAAGGAAGCTCATTGTAGACTGAAGGGAATGCATTTTAATGCCAGAGGTAAGGAAGATCTTGACATTTTAGGGACGGAAACACACCCAGATCTCTTGACTCTCTCAGAGTGCTGAGCATCATGCAGATGGCAGGACTGATGATCTCCCCACTGTATGTCATTTCCATTCCCAGGACACTGTATGGACTGTAGGTTCTGGATAGATTTTGGTCTCTACGTTCTGGCATCTACTCTCTGGACTGGACTCAGGACCTTGACCAAAACTTTTGCTTTGAACTTTTGTAGATATAAGCTCTGGTGTCTCTCATGACAATCTGGATTCAGGTCCTCTGTTTCTGTGTTAGTTCTCTGAGATCCTGACTGAAAGATGGGGATCAGAGCATCTGGTCCATCTGCTTTGGTCTCTGAAATTAAGCCTCAGGGATCAGGACTCCAGGATTTTTTTCTGAGTTGCAGCCACTGGGATGAACTTGAAACTGCTTTTGAAATTGTGGTATCTGCCCTCTATGGTTATTCAAGACTCTTGTTATGAATGTTGAACCCTGAGTCAAGCCATGAGGAACCTCTGCTCTGGGCCTAGTGGTTTGAGGGCCCATAGGCTGGTTCTCTGTTGAAGCTACTCTTTCATGAGGTTGCTACTCAAGAGGTGAGATTTTCATAGGAATCCTCATTCCAGAAAAGAAACAAAGGCAAATTCTTCACCTTATAAATTGAGTCCTGCCAATGGACACATTTATTTACATATTTATATGGGTATGTATTTATTTAATTTAGAGATACAGTCTCACTTAATTGTCCTGGGTGACCTCAAACTTGAGATCCTCTTGCCTCAACCTCCCAAGTAACTGGAATTATAGGCATGAACTCTTCTTCTTTAGGAACTACTCTAAGAAACTGTTCTGGCCAGAGGTTTGTCCTTGAAGAATCATGGACTCAGGTTTACCTCTTATGAACAGGTAGGACTTCCCTGACCCTGATATCTCGAGCCAGCCCACACACAGAAAGAAATGGGGATAGACAACATCAGACACTGGATTACAAGGTCAGGAGAGAGGATCTGACTAGCTGTGGTCACCTGTGTCTTGCAAACTGCTGTGGAGAGACCATGATTGATAAGCATTTGCTAGAGAAGAAATCAATAATAAAAAGCAATGAGAGGAAAAATTAAATTGTTTAGAAAGATTAAAGGGAGGGAGAAGGAAGAGGCATTTATTAAGCACATGATATATGTCTCAGTGTGCTGATTACTTTGTAGGCAATATCTCATTTAATTCTCACAACACTTGTAGTTGGCACACAGTATGTTGCCCATGTTGGGCATCCCCAAGACTACCCCCCCATCCTGTTTTCATGAGTCACTAGGAGGAGTCACCACTGGATTCAGGATATGGTGGCACTCAGCTATGATTGAGCCTAGCGAAAGGACACAAAGCAAATCAGCAAACATTAAGAAACAAAAAAACACCTGAGGTGAAGTCTGGAGAAGGCCAGGTGCAAGCTTCCAAGGGTCCTCTCTTGATGGCGTCACAAAGGATGTGCTTAATACCTCTAGTAAGAAACTGTGACAACACATGTATTATAAGGTACACTGAGGAAGTGGGTGCTAGTAAAGTAGGAAGTTTCTGCCTAGAATATATTGCAATTCCAGGCTTCTGGATGGAAAATAGATGTTTAGACTAAACAGTACTGTTTATACAATGCTTCAGGCACAGTGAGCCACTCTGAGACATTCTGGGGATGGTGGAAACTCAAGAAATCCAAGTTCTGAGACTGCAGTCAAAGGCCTGTCTTGCAGGTAAGCCTTTCTAAAGAGGGCAGGTTCTGACTGCCCTGTTATTTGTTTCCTCCACAGTAGTTTGAGGGACACTCAGGCTCTGGACTCTGACCCCAGTGCCTACTCACCTGGGCATCTTCAATGATCTCAAAAAACAACTTGCAGCTTTCAGAGGGATGTTTCAGTGGGAGGTGTTCTATGTTTAGGTCTTTGGGAGCTTGGCAGTGAGATAAATGTGGGGAAGATTAAGACATGTTTGGAAAACTTAACAAGCTGATTAACTAAGAGAACTTAAGACCCAGGGAATCTATAATCTTTGTCATTGGATGTCCATATGATAGGGGTATAGTGTCAGATCTGAGCATCTCACACACTGTTTGGCATTTAATCTTCCTGGATGACCTGTGGGATGAGCCTCAAGATTCCTCCTAAAATCTAAAGTCTGACCTAAAGTCTGCTAGATGTGTCCCTGAGCCTAAGCTAACCTGGGTGTCTGGGGACCCAATCCCTGATATCTGTCCTTTTGTGACTTAACCAGCTGTTTCTAGTCTCCTGTTACTTTTCTGTCTCCCCTCTTCACTCTTCCTTACCTCCCAGAAAACTTCCCTTGCCTCCTTCCTGGGGCACACTGTTCTCCCTACATATGCTTTTGTTTTTTCACTTCTTCAAAGGAACAAACTCTTTCTTCTTCCTACCTGAACACAAGTTCCTTCATCTTGGGCTTCTTCCATCTTCTTTCTCAGGGCTTCTTTCCTCTGCTATAGGACACATGTCCCTCATAGCAATTTGTGAATAACTTGTGTTCCCCACCAGCCCAAGATCTTGAGGACTGGCAAGCATACTATAACCTTTTGAATTTCAACCTATGATGGTAATAGATGAAAATCTTAAAGTGCTTGATGTTCTAGACAGGCCAAACCCCGTGATTAGGAATTGCATTGCATCAGGTCCGCCATGGGTTACAACAAGGGAATGTTCAAACCAAGAACAACCAACATTTCACGCTAAAAGAAAGATAAAGGATTTGGAAGAAGGAAACAGATTCAAGAACCTAAGACACATGCACTTTTACAGAAACTGAATAAAACCTCACAATCTCCTATGAGGGGTCCAAGACTCAGGCAGTGAGTAAGATCAAGAATCTGAAGAGTGGTGAGCTCAAAATCAATGAACTAGCATCTTTCCTGGAAGAGGAGAACACAGGAAATAACATCCAATCAGGGAATGGAGATCTTGTTTAATGATAAAGCAAAGGAATCCAGGAGGGAACTAGGGGCATTTTTCAGAAGCAGTTGGGTATTAGCACAACTAAGATAGAGATAAAATCAATTGTAGTTTAAACATCAGAAGGATTTACTTCGAGAAAGCTTCTTCAAGACAAACAGAGCTGAAGCTGAGGGTAAAAGCAGCCCTTAGGGCTTTTCAGCTTGCACCTATAATTCTCTACCTCTGGGCAGCAGGCATTTGAACCCAAGGTTATGAACAATCAAAGTCCTTGACTAACAAGGAATTTCTCCTTGAACAGGGTGGGATCATACAACTGGGCAGTCTCTAGGGCACCTTGGCACCAAGAGTTCTCAAGAGGGGTGTTGCCTCTGTCTCCAGGCAGTTCACAGCCATCATTCATTTGCTCCTGACAAAGTTAGGGTTAGATGAGAGATAGAGTTAGGTTAGGTTTAGTTTAGGGTTCAGGTTTGTGTTAGGGTTTGGGTTGGGTTAGGTTTAAGTTAGGTTTAGGTTTGGGTTAGAATTAGGATTAGGCTTGGCACTACCACCATCTTCTCAGTTCTAGTAACTTTTCATATTTTTCTGGTCTTTTTCCTAAGTGTTATCTAAATTTTAAACTGGACATTTTGTCAAAATTCCTGAATATTATTTCCTTCATTAATTTCACCCTTCAGCCTCTTGGTTTTTAGCCTTGTGTTCTGTGTTCTGTGTTCTTTTTTTTTTTTTTTTAAAGATGCATAAGATTCATATGCTAACCAGACAATTTCTTTTTCTTTTTTTTAAAGAGAGAGTGAGAGACAGTGAGAGAGAGGGAGAGAGAGAGAGAAGTTTTAATAATTATTTTTTTTTTTTAGTATTTGGTGGATACAACATCTTTGTTGGTATGTGGTGCTGAGGATCGAACCCGGGCCGCACGCATGCCCCACGAGCGAACTACCGCTTGAGCCATATCCCCAGCCCATGTGTTCTGTGTTCTTATCTCTGCCATTTTAGTTGAGTCTCTGGGCCTTGGTCTTTTACCTGATGATAATTAATATGTTCCTACCTTCATCGTGGAAGTTGATTCCAGGATCCTGGTCTTGGAGCTCTTCATGTGGAATTGTTGTTACTTTGAAAATTAGTTATGACTCTCAGTTTGGAGATCTGCCTCATGTTATGGAGAACCCAAGCAGCTAATTATGATATGATAATGGTGATTTAAGGACTTATGTTGTTAGGTGGGTTTAAGAGGACAGGAGAATTATCATCTGCTTGGCAGTCTTATAGGCCGCATCAGTGTCTGCTGCCCTGTTAGCTGAATGACTCCACCTCACCCAGGGTGGCATTATTTTTCTTAATGGACCCTCAGATGTCTGTTCACATCACTGAGGTTCAGTTTGTTATCTGAAGTATGGAGTCCGAATAGCACTCTATGGCAGGAATATCTGTGGTCTTGAGATGACATGTAAAAATTTGCTTTGGATGTAAAAATAGAAAATTCTAGAACAAGGATTTAAAAATTAAGATACCAGACTGAGGATGTAGCTCAACAGTGGAGTCTTGCCTAGCAAGCTTGTGGCCTTGGATTGGATCCCCAATACCACAAAACAACAAGAACAAAAATACTAAGATACCTTTAATGAGAAGCTATTTAAATAGAAATTAAATCACATTTCTGCTTCCAGAAATCCTCTTTCAGTATTCCTGTAGCATTAATAGTGTCTCTCTCCCTCTCTTTTTCATGGAAACTCTAAAAAGTTATCTGGAAATCAACTCTGAAGCTTTCTCATAAAATAAAAATTTCTTAAGATAGGAGGGAGTGGAGGATCTCATGAAAATTGAAGGTAGATCCTAAAGTAGAGCAAAGGGACCCAGGGGATTCAGAAGGGGAGGGAACGGGGAAATACTAGGGAAATTATAGTGAACAAATTATATTGTTATATTTTGAACATGTATGAATATGTAGAAATGTATTCCACCATTATGTAGGACTATAATGTGACAATAAAAACATGTGAAAAAAAGGTCTCCAGTGAAGATCTACATTAGTTTTCAAGAAAAGAAAAATAAAATTACCTTATTTTCTCCTAGCAAATGCAATACTAGCAGTCAGCAAGATACAATATACCTTCTCTCTTCCTAGTTCTGTACAATAGTAATTATCCAAGATTTACTTGATGTGGTAAGAAACTCATAGATTAGAGACAACAACTAGAATAATTTTCTGTCCCCTGCTACTGGACACACACACACACACACACACACACACACACACACACATATATATATATATATATATATTGAAAACTAAAATTTTGAATGCAATGAGTCTCTGTATCTTCCTGTGTTTAGAAAGCCTCCATAGAACATTTTTTTATTTTAGTCATTCAACAACTTTTTAACATATGCCTGCTATTGAGCTGTACTAGGAAGCCAACAGTTTAGAGAAATAGAAGAGATCCTTTCTAGTGGTATTTATATTCTGATGAGCAATTCAACCTCTAAAATCTCTCAGATACCTCCAGTGGAGAAACAACTAGAGCAGCAATGGAAGTCTGAGTTCTCAATAAGACAGTGACTTCCCAGTGTATCCTGAAAGGCATGACAATGTCTTTCAGGGCTTTGACTTATTTCAGCAATCTGATTGCTCTACTGTTTAAAGTGTTAGTGAGGAAGAATTGGGATTAAAATGGACTGTGTTTTCCTGCATCGGACTCTGCATGGATTTTTTAAAAATTATTATTATCAATAAGTAGAAATCCTAGTCTCAGAAAAAAAACATGAATTAGAAGGCAGTTGTTTAATACACAGATGTCTATAGATTCATGTGAGAGTAAATTCTCAGATCTAACTATTAAACTTGTTAAGAGAATTTAGTCAATCTGTTTTATAGAAGAATGGCAAGCATTGATTAATGAGGAATTCCACTGAGTGAAAGTCATTTTAAAAAGCTTCAGCTCTACATCTGAATTCCATTTTATTCTTTGAGCCATAAATGACCATGCCACAGGTCCCTACAGTGCTTATATTACCAAGTCTGAGAAATCATCAGAAATAATCCATGGGATCTTGAGACCTTTTCCACATTTCATTTTCCTTAATTTAATAATGCTTCAAAATTATATAGTATTTGTAATTTGACAATCCCTTTTACATTTATTGTCTCATGTAAATGCTCACCTTGTGTAAGGAGTATAGCATGATTATAGAAAGCACATGGCAAATCCAGGGTAATCTCTTGTCTCTAATTCCTTCTATTGTACCACCTAGATCACTTTACTATAGGCATTTAAATGCATCCTTTGTATACTATTTGTGACATTTAAATTAAACGATTGATATAATTATTAAAAGTTTAGCTA
Organism: Urocitellus parryii; assembly: GCF_045843805.1. Taxonomy (NCBI): domain Eukaryota; kingdom Metazoa; phylum Chordata; class Mammalia; order Rodentia; family Sciuridae; genus Urocitellus; species Urocitellus parryii. The sequence continues at coordinate 135,802,548 of NC_135535.1, read as the reverse complement.
TTCAACAAATATAGGCTCTTATGATTATCAACTTTTAGAGAAGTAAACTAAGTGGAAAAGTTGCAAAATAAAAGTTTCTTAAAAGCTAAAATCACAAAATAAATGACAGCTATTATTTGGTACATGATTTCTAAAATCAAAAAATCCAAAAAACAAAACAAAACAAAAAACATATTGTGAGAAATACATGTAGGCACAGTATTTAAAGGACTTCTAAATTAATATTTTTCATAATCTAGGAACTTACTCTCAACTGTTTTAGCTTATAAGGCCAAAAATTTCACATGATGATAGTTTATCTGTTGTGAATCAGAGTATGACTGTACTATTTATTCTGTCTCATTACATTTGCAGGTAGTGTTATAGTCAGTTAATTTGCTGATGTGTGTGTGTTTCAATCTGCTGCAAATAAATTTTAGTTCATCACTTTCCAGTGCAAATGAATCATGCAAATACATTTTCAATGCTTCTGTGCTTTGAAGTTTCCAAATAATTGGTTTTATTTCAAAGATTGACATGGGAAATTTCAGAAGATTAAATTTGGGAAAACTTTCTAATAATCCTGAGATGGTGAAATAATGTACAACACTTGAATGCTAGAAAATTCCTATGCTCTTGGAATTGTGAAACTCTAAAACTTAAATAGAAAAAATGTCCTAGTAGTCGACAGCATGTTATACTGCTTCCCGCAGAACATAAATACATCCTCTGAAATATTATAATCAGAGAGACACTAGTGATTGTGATCAAACAAAATATAAACAAGAATATACAACCTCAGATTCTGACTAACTTGAGTGGCTTTGGGTATTTATTCATTCACTTGCCAATGACAGCCCTAGCTTCATCACAGTTGCATAGACTTAAATTTTTTCTTTTTGTTTTCTTCTTTTTTTTTAAGATCAATCTAATTTTGTTAAGAAGCACACTTTTCTTATTTGTATCCTACTAGAAAAAAGTGTTCGGTTGAGTATAAAACCAAATAGCATACATGTCTTTAAAAACTACTTAAAAAGCAAATAACTTTCCCCACTTAAATTGTTAACTCTGTTCTATTCACCTAAAGTATCAGGGTCATATTGGTAATATTCTAAAGATTTCCCTGTAAGAGTGGACTTTAATTTTAAAACTAACAATATCTGAAAAATTATTTTCAGCTTAATTGAATGAGTGTGATGTGCTTTTGGTATTATTAATACATACACAATTTCCAACATGGGTAACCTGGATTAGATACACTGATCACACCTGGATGTCCTGGTAATGTCAAATTGCTCTACAAGTTTTTTACCTGGCTCCCATCTTCATTAATGGCAGGTCAGTAACAAGGAAGACTGGATTGATTACAAAGGCTTCACCACAAATCTTTCTGGGAAACTTGATTTTTGCTTCAGTTTGAATATCCTTCTAAATCACTGCCACTAAGTTAGTGAAAATCCTTGAATATGTCTTTTACAAAAAAGAACACAGAATTTAAAATTCCATCATGCAAAAATTTTAAGTTCAGCCACATGTTTCACTCCACACACCTATTTCCTAAATTCTGTGAAGAAATGAAATAGGCTGAGTACTCATATGATCTTGCTCTTTTTGTTCTTAATTGATTTCCACAAGATGTTACTCATCAAGTTGAATTCTTGCACATGACATAATGTTTATGACTGTGCCCTCTACCCGCCCTAGTAGTTCACTGCACGTGTCACATGCCTCTTCCAGCAGCTGTGGCTCAGTTCAGATAGCTCACCACCACAGAAACGCTGCAGTTACAAGGAGCTGATGATGGGCTTTTGCGGATCCACTCTTCCGCACCTGCATAAACAGTTTTCTCCGGGCTCAGTCACTCTCAATGCAGGAGCAGCCAGGAACAAGCAGCGCGCCCTGGGAAAGCTCTGGCCAGAACCCGCGCCCACTGTGTGCGCTCAGCAGTGCAGACCTGCGTGTAAATCCTTAAACAAGCTTGTCTGCTCCCGGTGGAAGGGACTTTTTAACAGTCCTTTTGCTCACAAAGGGAAGATTTTTTTTTTTTTTTTTTTTTTTTTTTGCAGGAAGCCTCTTGGAGGGGGCTCGCTCTCCCTGTTGTACTTCTGTCTCTGCCCACACTGGACCGGGTCCTCATCCACCTCTTGATTATAGCATTTAAGGCAGAAGCACACGGGACTCCCCATGCCCTCTGCTTTTTCGGTGGATTCGAGACTCTGGCGGTGAACTCCAGGCTCGCTGGAGGAGAGGTAAGCACTTGTTCCCAAATTTTGCTGGTAGCGATCCGGCGATCGGGTGGGGTGCTGGCGGTGACGTTTCTCTCCGCGCGGGCCTTTGTCCCAGTAGTGGCTTTGGTTTCCTGAAGACTTGTATGTGCTATTCAACAACGAAGTTATCTTCTCTTCCCAGGGAAAATACACAATTTCCTTCTTCCTTCCGTCGGTACTTGGGTTCCACGCAGTCTCCCCACTTCCAGCGCCCAGCACACCGTGGCTAATTCCCCGAGGTGTAGCGGCAGCGCCCTGACAGCGCCACCGTGTGGTTCAGAAGGAACTGGTGCCGCAGGCTTTCTGGGTGACCCTTTGCAGGGGAAGAGAAACCAGAACCTACTGGAAGGCTCTAAACAGTTCAAAACTAGTTTTAAACCTGTTAAAACCTCAGGCCAAATTTCTTATTCCTACGGACTTGTGCAGTGGCTGAAGCTCACTTAGACTCAACAAATGAAGCACGAAAAACCGTTCTTCAGTACACTGAGGTCATGAAGCAGTGCTATAGGCCTAGTGTACTCCCTGCTCCTTTTGTTGTGCTCTTGTTGGGTTTGAGAGAACAACTGCATTTTATATGATAATTATTTTAAGTTTTGATTTTTTTTCCATGTAGGCTCATCAGGAGTATTAATAATTCCCCTATCTCCTGAGGTTTCAGTGCCAATAGTAGGTTTATTTTATAAGTTGAGATTTACTTATTTATTTTTAACTCAAAGGGTCTTTGTAAGATTGGTATTTTTTTTCTTTAAATGTCATAATTGCCCAAAGATTTCTTTATAACATTTTTTAAAAAAATATTTTTTAGTTGTAGATGGACACGATATCTTTATTTTTTTATTTTTATGAGGATTGAACTCAGGGCCTCGCAGTGCTAGGCAAGTACTCTACCGCTGAGCCACATCTCCAACCCCATATAGCATGGGGTATTTAATGACAAATTTAATTTCTTCAACAGATGCTGAACTACATAGTTTGTTTTTCCATGTGTTCTAATCAGCAAATTGCATTTTTTAAGGAATGTAAAAAAACAATTTAGTTCATTTAAGTTATCAGATTTATTGACATAAAGGTATGTATTATATTCTTTTATCTTTTGTTAGCTACACTATCTGCTATAATGTTCCCCTTTTTGTTATTTCAACTCTCTGTTTTCATGAGTCCTGACTGGTTAGGGGGATATCAATTATACTAATCTTTTCAACAGACCTTATTTCAGGGGATGGGGGTGTGGCTAAGTGGTAGAGTGCTTGCCTAGCACAGGTGAAGCACCGAGTTTGATCCTCAGTACCACATAAAAAATAAATAAAAATTAAATAAAGTTATAAAAGTGTTTTTAAAAAGACCTTATTTTAATTCTCAAAACAACCCCAAGGGGTTGTTAAGTAGGATGATGACTGCATAAAATGCTATATTTTTTCCTTCCCACTGGCTTAATGAAATCTGTTGAAAAAAAAACAAATTTCTGCTAAATGAAATTGAGAATAAGGGAGTTAATTGAATACTATTAAAAACTCACAAAGAATAAAATAATAAATAAGTATTGAAAAAAAGATTAAAAAATATATGAAAACTCATAAATTTTACTCATTAAGGAGAGACCTTGTAAACTGACATATCTTTTGCCTCCTGTCAGAGCATCCCAGTAAATTATCCTGCCATTCATTGCTCAGTTCACTTAGAAGACATTTCTTGGAAATGGTCTTAAAAGATCGAACTTGGTGGTTGTGGTGGTGGTGGTGGTGGTGGTGGAGGAGGAGGAGGAGGGTAGTTTTATACTAAATTGTGATGAATTTGCACCTTATGAAAGAGGAATTAATTTGTAAAATAGCCAACATTAATGGAAGCCCATTTGTTAATAAAGAAGAAAGGTTGATATTTTGGAAGAAAAATGATGAGAAATAATGATAATGAAGTTCTACTATAGGCTATGTCCTATGATCTACATTATGCATACATTGCTAAAATTTAGTGAATTTTGTGTATTATTTTTGTGGTGCTAGATATCAAACTCAGGACCTCACATTTGTTAGTTAAGTGCTCTCCAACTGAATTATACCTATAGCCCCTGATTTGTTGAGCTACCTGTTTTGACTCAGTCATAGCACTAAGTCCTTTACATTCTATTCTTTGTTAATTCTCATACAAGCTTGTTAGGTAGGCATTATTATCATGAAAATCCATATCCTGAGTCACATATGTTTCCTACAGTGACACAATCATTAAGTGCCAGAGGAACCGTTCAATTGTTTGTGACTCCAAGGATCAAGGTTTACCTTTGTAACATTCTGCCTCTCTGTAATTCATTTAATTACAATTTAAATGTTTAAATTACAGTTTATATGAGTTAATAGAATGAATGTCCCCCAGGCTCATCACATAAAGATGTGTTTGGGTGCAACTGGAGGTACTTCAGGAGTGCTTCTGGAGAGAGGGAGCCACATTTCTCATTATGCAAATTTCATATTGATAGGGAAGTCTGGAGTGGGCACCTGTTGACCATGTAACAATAGGAGATTTCTGATTGTGAGAAAGGGCCTTATTTGAAAAAGTCAGTGATTGGTACTCGCATGTCATTAGGTCATTTTATAAATGAGCACCAGTATTCGTGGGTCACCTTGCTGTCTTACTCAACAATCTCAAGGGTGGAGGGAGAGAGTACCACCAGGATCATCCATTTACAAAGGCTCTATATTATTTCATTGTGTGTATGACTTGCTGACTATAGACTGTGAGTATGTATTTGTCCTATTGTCTATTTAGTTCATCAAATTACTTTTATTTTGTGCTGTATCCCTCATGCAATATTTCTTATTTGTTGATCTGGGGCACTAATTGCTTTGGGTTCCACCTAGCCTCATCAAAGCATACAGGGATCAATATTTCAGCAAATGTGTGGCTCAATATACCTCTGCCTATGGTTTGGGGATTTCTGATTTATGTGTGGCAAGAATAATAGGGTTTTGTGCCCCACCTTGAAACAAGATTCAGTAAGTATCCACCAAGAGGTCCAAATTCTTCCAAGATTAGTGAGAAGTTAATAACTGACTGTTTGTAAACACAATTTACAAGTTCTAGTTCAGCTAACAATCAAATTTAACATTAGAAATCTATCTTTTTGGGGCTGGGGATGTGGCTCAAGCGGTAGCGCGCTCGCCTGGCATGCGTGCGGCCCGGGTTCGATCCCCAGCCTACCACATACAAAACAAAGATGTTGTGTCCACCGATAACTAAGAAATAAATATTAAAAAAAGAAAAGAAATCTATCTTTTGGCTTTCCCAGTAAATTATTTCTCATTTTCTTTGAATTATTTCTCCTGAAAGATGATTAGAATGTTCTCCATTGGCCTAACTCCTGTTTAATTTGCCACATGGAAGTTGGTACAGTTGACGTTATAACAATAGGAGATTTCTGATTTTGAGTAGTTACCTTGTTTGAAAAGCCAGTTCCTTTTTAACTTACCACAGTTTTATCACTTGGCAAAACTGAAACCTTTAGATTTGCACCCATCTGTAGTTCTCAAAGCTTGCACCTTGCAGGAACTTATCTCATTCTCTCTGCCTGTAAGGGAAGTTCTTCGATGTTTCTGGAACATGGGGTCATGCTTCTTGGCTTGTCTGGACAGTAGCTCCCTCTCTGTGCCAATGTTCCTCTTTCTTTCCCACATGGAACATTCAATAACTATTAGCTAAACACCATCTAATAGTTTTTTTTTTATCATGTTCAGGACATGTCATGTTAAGGACATTATCATCTATATAAACCTAGGAATGTGAATATATACAAGCATTCTCTAGAAGAACAGAATCAAGAAGATATATATGGGATTTATTAGATTGGTTGACACAAGAAGCTGGAGGATACTGCAACATCCTTCTGCAGGTTAGTAAGTTGGAAGAACCAGAACCTTCTCAGTCCAAGCACCTGGAACCTCAGAATGAGAGGGACCAATGATGAAGTCCCAATCTGGTCCAAAGGACTGGAAACTCCTTGGGTAGTTGTCAGTCTGCCTAGGAAGAATCTGGAATCTGATGTCCTCTGATAATCACAGCATCACTAAAAGCACGTGATCAAGAAGAATCATGCTTCCTTATGCTGCTGCTTCCTTATGCTGCTGCTTCCTTATTCTTCTGCCTTTTAGCTTCATCCAAATCCCCAGTGTATTGGACAGTGCTGCCCACATTTATGTTGGGTCTACTCCACAGTTTGCTGTCCCACATGCCAGTCATTTCTGGAAACACCTTCCTCAACATATCCAGGAGTCTCTTAATCCAATCAACTTGAGAATTAATACAAATGAAAAATATATAATAGACAACATATGCAGGAAGTATAAATATATATGTGTATATATATTAGAGTTGTCATATATAAATTAAAAATAGTCTAAATACTTCTAAATAAGAAAATAGTTCTATTTTCTTCCCATTTTATTAATTTAAATTTATTTATTTTCATTTATTACACATGGCAGAAGAATTCCTTCAATTCATAGTACACTATGGAACACAATTTTTCATGTTTTTGGTTGTTCAAAAATAGAGTCACACCATTCGTGTCTTTATACATGTACTTAGGGTGATGTCCATCGAATTCCACCATATTTCCTACCTTCATGTCCCCTCCCTTTTCCTTTCTCCCCTGTGCCTTATCTAAAGTTCCTCCATTGCTCCCATGCTACCCCACCATCTCCATTGTGGATCACCATCCACCTATCAGAGAAAACATTTGGCCTTTGTTTTTTTTTTGGAGGGGGGGATTGGTGTACTTCACTTAGCATAATATTCTCCAACTCCATCCATTTACCTGCAAATGCCATGATTTTATTCTCTTTTATTGCTGAGTAATATTCCATTGTGTATATATACCACAGTTTTTTATCCATTCATCTATTGAAGGGCATCTAGTTTGGATCCACAATTTAGCTACTGAGAATGCTACTGCTATAAACAGTGATGTGGCTGTATCCCTGTAGTATGCTGATTTTAAGTCCTTTGGGTATGAACTGAGGAGTGGGAAAGCTGGGTCAAATGGTGGTTCCATTACCAGTTTTCCCAGGAATCTCCATACTGCTTTCCATATTGGCTGAACCAATTTATAGTCCCATCAGCAATGTATGAGTGCCTTTTCCTCCATATCCTTGCCAACACTTATTGTTGTTTGTATTCTTAATAGCTGCCATTCTCAATGGAGTGAGATGAAATCTTAGAGTAGTTTTGATTTGCATTTCTCTAATAGATAGAGATGTTGAATATTTTTCATATATTTGTTATTTGATAGTATATTATCTTCTGAGAAGTGTCTGTTCAGTTCCTTGACCTATTTATTGATTTGGTTATTTATTTACTTATTTATTTGGTGTTAAGTTTTTTGAGTTCTTTATATATCCTAGAGATTAGTTCTCTATAAGATGTGCATGTGGTAAAATTTGCTCCCAAGATGTAGGCTCTCTAATCACCTCAGTGTTTCTTTTGCTGAGAAGAAGCTTTTCAGTTTGAATCCATCCCATTTATTGATTCTTCATTTTATTTTTTGGTACTATGGAGTCTTATTAAGGAAGTCAGGGACTAATCCAACATGATGAAGATTTGGGCCTACTTTTTCTTCTATTAGGTGCAGGGTCTCTGATTTAATTCTTAGGTTCTTAATCCACTTTGAGTTGAGTTTTGTGCATAGTGAGAGATAGGGGCTGCATATGGATTTCCAGTTTTCCCAACACCATTTATTGAAGAGACTATCTTTTCTCCAATATATTTTTGGCACCTTTGTCTAGTTGAGATAACTGTATTTATGTGGGTTTGTCTCTGTGGCCTCTATTCTGTACCATTTGTCTACAAGTCTATTGTGGTGCCAATACCATGCCCTTTTTGTTACTATAGCTCTGTAGTACAGTTTAAGGTCTGATATAGCGATGCCACCTGCTTCACTATTCTTGCTAAGGATCACTTTGGCTATTCTGGGTCTCTTATTTTCCCAGATGGATTTCATGACTGCTTTTTCTATTTCTATGAAGAATGTCATTGATATTTTGATTGAAATTTCATTAAATTTATGTAGTGCTTTTGGTAGTATCATCATTTTGACAATGTTAATTCTGCCTATCCAAGAGCAAGGGAGATCTTTCCATCTTCTAAGATCTTTAATTTCTTTCTTTAGTATTCTGTAGTTTTCACTGTAGAGGTCTTTCACCTCTTTCATTAAGTTGATTCCCAAATATTTATTTAAAGGCTATTGCAAATGGGGTGGTTTTCCTAGTTTCTTTTTCAGAGGATTTGTCATTGATATACAGAAATGCCTTTGATTTATGGGTATTGACTTTATGTCCTGTTACTTTGTTGAATTCATTTATTCTAGAAATTTTCTGGTGGAATTTTTTGGATCCTGTAGGTGTCATTAGCAATTAGGAAAAGAAGAACTCAAACTATTACTGTCTGTATCCCTTTAATTTATTTTATCTAATTGCTCTGCTTAGAGTTTCCAGAACTATGTTAAATAGAAGTGGTGAAAGTGGACATCCCTGTCTTGTTCTCATTTTTAGAGGGAATGCTTTTAATTTTTATCCATTGGAATGATGTTGGCCTGGGGCTTAGCATAGATAGCTTTTACAATGTTGAGATATGTTCCTGTTATCCCTAGTTTTTCTAGTGTTTTGAACATGAAGGTGTGCTGTATTTTGTTAAATGGTTTTTCTGTACCTATTGAGATGATCATATTTTTTTATCTTTTAAGTTTATTGATAGGATGAATTACATTTATTGATTTCTGTATGTTGAACCGACTTTGCATCCCTGGGGTGAACACCACTTGATCATGGAGCACCATCTTTTTAATATATTTTTGCATTTGATTTACCAGAATTTTATTGAGAACTCTTGCATATATGTTCATTATAGATATTGATCTAAAGTTTTCTTTCTTTGATGTATCTTTGTATGGTTTTGGAATCAGGGTGATATTGGCCTCATAAACTGAGTTTGGAAGTGTTCCCTCTTTTTCTATTTCATGAAATAATTTGAAGAATATTGGTATTAGTACTTCTTTGAAGGTTTTATAGAACTCAGCTGTGTATCCATCTGGTCCTGGGCTTTTCTTGGTTGGTAGGCTTCTGATGGCATCTTCATCAGATTTCATTGCTTAAAATTGATCTGTTTAAATTGTGTATATCATCCTGATTCAGCTTGGGCAAATCATATGCCTCTAGAAATTTGTTGATGCCTTCAATATTTTCTATTTTATTGGAGTACAGATTTTCAAAATAATTTCTTTATTTCTATAGTGTTCATTGTGATATTTCCTTTTTTAATCACCGATGTTAGTAATTTGAGTTTTTTCTCTCCTTCTCTTTGTTAGCATGGCTAAGGGTTTGTCAATTTTATTTATGTTTTCAAGAACTAACTTTTTGTTTTGTCAATTTTTTTCAATATTCTTTTGCTTGAATTTCTTTGATTTCAGCTTTGATTTTGATTATTTCCTGTCTTCTACTGCTTTTGGTGTTGGTTTGTTCTTCTTTTTCTAGGGCTCTGAGTTATCCAGGGGCCAATGACCAGCATCTCATTAAGGTGTTCTTCTTCCTGTCCAGGATACTCCAAGCCACCCTAAAACTTACAATCCCGAATAGTTAGTAACAAAGCACAAATACTCAGAAATTTATTTACAAAAAGTGAAAGCTCTTTAGACTAGATCTGGTAGATCTAGTCCACATGGGTTCTGAAACTCAACAAAGGCAAAATGGCTCTGGTGGTTTATTTACGGGGGTTCATCAAAGGCATGGATAAGGTTTTAACTGCAGTGTCTTGCTTAGTGATGTCTTGCAGTCAGCAGGTCACATCTTGGCAGGTCACACCCATCTCAGGTGGTGTGTGGGCCATGGCAGAGCAGGAAAGAGATTCACATTATCCCTGGGCAACTGACCACTGGTCATTCCCAGACACCCGATGTCTCTATCCACGAGGCTTCCATGTGCAGTGACCCACATGCAACCCATGGACGGCTCCTGACATTTGAGATATAATGTTAGGTCATTTATTTGTTTACTTCTTCTTTTAATGAATGAACTTTCCTCTTATTACTGCCTTCATAGTGTTCCTGAGATTTTGATATGTAGTATCAATGTTCTCATTTACCTTTAAGGATTTTTTAATCTCTTCCTTGATGTCTTTTGCAACCCATTGTTCATTCAATAGCATATTATTTAGTCTCCAGGTGTTGGAGTGGCTTCTATGTTTTATTTTATCATTGATTTCTAATTTCATTCCATTATGATCTAAGAGAATGCAGGGTAGTATCTCTACTTTTTTGTATTCGCTAAGGGTTGCTTTGTGGCATAATATATGGTGTGTTTTAGAGAAGGATCCATGTGCTGCTGAGAAGAAAGTATATTCACTCGTTGATGGATGAAATAGTCTATGTATGTCTGTTAAGTCTAAGTTATTGATTGTAGTATTGAGTTCTGTTGTTTCTTTGTTTAGAATTTGCTTGGAAGACCTATTCAGTGATGAAAGAGGTGTGTTAAAGTCACCAAGAATTATTGTGTTATGGTCTATTAGAAGAGTTTATGTGAGGAACATAGATACTTCATTGTTTGGGGCATATGTATTTATAATTATTATGTCTTGTTGACATATGGTTCCATTAAGCAGTATGAAATGTCTTTCTTTGTCCCTTTTGATTAACTTTGGCTTGAAGTCTACTTTATTTGATATGAGGATGGAAACCCCTGCTTCTTTCCGCAGTCCATGTGAGTGGTATGTTTTTTCCCAATCTCTCAGCATCAGTCTGTGGATGGCTTTTCCTATGAGTTGAATCTCTTGAAGGCAGCATATTGTTTGGTCTTTTTTTTTTCTTTTGATCCATTCTGCCAGTCTCTGTCTATGAATAAAGTGAGCCATACTAATTCATTTGAATTGCTTCCTTTGGCTTTTAAGTTTCTTGAAAAAAAAATAAAGAATAAGTTTGCTTCTAATTCGGTCTCCTGTTGTTGTTATTCAGCCTTCTTATTGGACTTTTCTTAATAACTAAATTTATTTAAATGACTAAAATTCTCACAGGTTGTTTTATCACAATTCACTTAAGGTAAGGCACCATGGATTATGTATGAAAAATATATTAAGTGCTGCTTATAATAGTTATCAGCTATCATGAATTATAAGTGGCATTCCAGTGTCAGTGATGTTAAAATATTAGGGAAAAGAATATCTAAGACTCTGAAAAACAGAGTACTTAAAAGACATATGCCAAATCATTATAATTGCACAATTTTATACTTGAAATATTACCTTTGTTAATTAGTAGTAGTAGGAATTATGTGGACAAGTGCATGGAGTACTGAGTATATGGCATATGTTAAAGGTGCCTGAGTGGCAAACTACTCCCCTCATGCTAGGCGAGTAGCAAACCACTTATCCCATAGGCATGGCCCTGGGTGTGAGACCACTTTTTGTGGTCCCAGTGCTTGATGCATAGTCTGCTCCTCAATTGGTTGCCACGGGAACAGTTGGCCAGAAATTGTATTGGTGGCTGCCTATAATCTGCTTAGTTACTGTCTGCGTATATATACATGGTAACTATGCAATAAAATCAGACCTGCTTCCAGCTTGGTATTCAGAGGTCTTGATTCATGACTCCACAGCCACATTCTCCTCTACCTTGTTCCCTGGACCTCCTTGCTGGATGAGAGAGAGGCCATGCAGCTGGTGCCTGAACAGGGACTTGAGGTAAGCCTATAAAAAAGGGTGTGGCACCTCACAGTGTGGTGAGGAAGGGGAAATGAGAAATCTACCAAGTTCTACCAAAGACACGCAGCTGTGAGTGCTGCCCACCCTCTTAGATACTAGAGGTTTAACCCTGAATAAGAGAGAAGCCAAGAAGTTTTGGGACATAGTAATAGACACTAGCCCCTAGATTAGTGCCGCTGATGTTTTTGATTCTGTGATATGGGACAAGATAATGGCAAATGTTTGGCAAGCTGAAGTGAGTCATAGATATTTGCCATTCAGCAAAGTTTAGGTGTCCCTACAACAGACCCTTCTCAAATAATGATGGCTCTGAGGGAAGACAAGCCTATGAGAGATAGACAAGGGGAAAAAGGGGGGAGTGAAAATCTACTTCAAAGCAAGCAAATACAACAGGTGCAGGAGGGAGAGAGACAGGAAGCAGTATGCTAGCTTTCATGGTGCAGGAAGAAGTGACCATAAATGGCATAAGTGTGCCTTCTACTGAGAGGCAAAGATTATGTTCTTCCCTGAGTCAATGGCAACTGCTTCCTTATGAGGTAACACCAAAGCCAGCAAGGGACTATGATAGCTAAGAAATTACCAGGCCGCTGGACAGGCCCCAAGTCATGGTCTCCAAGAATCCCATCCAAGAGGCCAGAGATCCTTTGGAAGATCTATGTAAGATAAGAGATGAAAAGTAGGGTAAGGGAATACAAGTCTCGCCAGTCAACATGGCCCCCACACCATAGTGCCCTGCCACTTGGTATTCTCACACATTGGGTACCCTGAAAGTGTTGAAGAATGCAATAAAAGAGGATGAGTCCCAGGGGCCAATTGCAGAGCAAATGCTCGAATCACTCTTGAACTTAATTGCCCTCAAGACTGGAAAAACCTAGCCAGAGAGGCTCTTGAGCCTGCAAAGTTTTTTGAAGAGGAAGAAATTCTTCTATGATGAGTATGAACAGCAGAGGGGTCATAATCCACACCACAAATATTTATCTCCCAATGGAGTGCTTGCAAGGAGAGGGAATCTACAGTTCCCCTGCAGTACAAGCTATCAGGTTCACCAATTTATTTCAATCAGGTGTAACTCTGTGCTTTGGGAGCCTGGAGGAAATTGCCATCTGGGGGAGGGACAGTTTCTATACAGAGGCTAAGGCAGAAAGCCACTGAAGACTTGCTGCAGTTTATTGACAGAGTAAACAAGGTGGTAGAAGGGAAAGTGTCTCATGAAGGAGCTAGGTTGGCCTTAAAAAAGAATTAATCTGGTGTGTGTGGGGGGCTAAATAACTTGCATAGAGCAGCAGTGGTGCCAGTATAAAATAGCATGTTTGATGACTGGATTTTGGCCACCCAGGACATAGGGACACAAGCAGCTCAAGCCTCTCTGCTGGCCTGAGCCATGGCAGTTGCATAAAAACAGGACTAAGGAGGCCTGCAGACAACTAGTCAGAGACTGCAAAAAATGTGCATCATTTTATCCCACTGGCCTTTTACAACCTGCTGAAGTGAATCTCTGAGTATTAAAACCTATTGTTTTATGGGAAATGGATGTCACATTATGCACACTTTTGAAATTTAAAATATATTCATATAATAATTGATATCTATTTAGGCTGTGTAATGGCCACAGCCTCCACAGGAGAAACCACAAAAAAGGACATCTCCCACCTACTTAAATGATTTGGAATTATGGATGTTCCCATGTCTATTAAAACTGACAATGTGCCAGCCTATATTAGCAAAACATTTCAGGCAGTTTGTGATGATTGGCATATACAGCATTTAACTGGGATCCCCTATAACCCTCAGACTCACGGCATCATAGAAAGAACACACAAGTAATTAAATAAAAAACAGAGGGGGACACTATACCAAGTCCCCTGGTGATGCCTTGAACAAAACCTAATTTGCTTTAAATTTTCTTTCAGTTTCAAAATATTCTACAGAAACAGCATAAGCATTGGTCCCCTCACAGGGTCCGCCCATCTATTGATGGTCTTATGGAAGGATTTCATAACAAATGCATGGGATAGTTCAGGGACCCTCGGTTGAGGGTTTGCATCTGGGTGCCTGTCAGAAAGTCAAGTCCTGGACACCCACAACTACCAACCAAGAAGGTGAAGGAACTAACTCGGGAGGAGAAACCTCACAAACAAAGGTCTTAACAAGGCAAACGGACCTCATGTAAAGTAATCTGTGGTGATAAAAACAAAATTCAAAAACCAAAAGCAGTGGCATAGGCATGTAATCCCAGTGCCTTAGGAGGTTGAGGCAGGAGGACTATATGTTTGAGACCAGTCTGGGCAACTTAGTGAAACACTGCCTCAAAATGGAAAATAAAAAGGGCTTAGTATTTGGTTCAGTGGTTGGGTTGGGTACCTTGGAGTTTCATCCCCAGCAATGAATACTAAAAAAAAAAAAAATAAATAAATAAAAATAAAAGGAAAATGTCAATGGAATAGACTGCTCAGTTGTTAATTCAATAAGTAATAACAGCTAGTTATTATGTAGTAAATTTTACACTTTTTTCAGAAGGAAATTATTTTTTGGAGGGATAGGAACTACATGGTATTTAATGTTCACAATTACATGAATAATTGTATATTTTGAGCAGTAATACTGTGGCCTCCTAACAAATCTCCTTACTTTCCTAGGTTTCCTCTACATTATGCCTGAAGCACCAGGCTCTTTAAGGAACAACTGTCATTTTCACTTCTGTGATAGTGACTACAACACACCACTGATTAAGGTAGATGTAGCTAAGGATTTCTGCAGGAAATTAATTCAATTAAAATATTTAAGATAAAAATTGATTAAGGTAATTGAAATTTATCTTGAATTCCTGAAATTTACAATGTATTTCTTGGTACAAAGCCAACAGGTCATCCAAAAACATGAAGGGGAATATGCAACTATTTTTCTAGAAAATGGTGCTGATCTAAATATTAGGAATTATAGGGGTGAAACTCTTCTCCACCATGCTCTCTCTTGCCTATTTCCCAAGTGACCCATATGGACACGGGTGCCTAATATTGGTGCCTGGGATCCTGATAACATAAATAGAATCAAGAGGGTTTGTATAACAGAGAGGAAACTTCTTTGTTATTGGAAAGCTTTTGAAACTATCTCCCTGCTACTCTAATTCCCCAAATATGAATGTTTGCTATGAAAAAGTATTATCAAATAGGTGTTAGCAATGGTAAGTGATTCTTTAATATTAGACACATAATGCACAGTTTTATATTTCTTTGGCAATTCTTTAATTCATTAATCAAGGACTTTTTTCTGATGAGGCTTTGTATTTCTGGAAATGTTGACATTCTTTGGAATATAGATTGACGATCTCTGCTCTCGATATGAAAGTTTAGCTCATTAATTCAATAAGATACTTAAATCCTTTTACTACTATGTTTTAGATTTTAGTTATTGAGAATAAAGTTATATTTCCTGTCCTCAAGAAGGTTTTGGTTTAGATAGGGAGAGCAATTATATAACTCTGAGACACATGATAAAGGCTATGACAGAGGCAAAGATTCCTGGGAGGAGTAAACATTGAAGCAAGTTTTGGAGATGACTGGAGTTCATGTAACCACGATAGGCAGAAGAGGGCTTTGTAAAGTAAAAGAGCAGCTCATGTGGAAGTGCAGGGTGGTAGAAAGAAGGGGCTACTCTTCATTTACCCTATATATTGTATGTTTGTGTTCATATGGTCTGTTATAAGATTTTCAGTTCAATTGAGAAATAATTGCTAATAAATTATCTTTGTTTTCCAGAAAGACCAAACACCACTTTTCCTTGCTCTAAACAAAAACAAACAGCAGATGGCAGAATTTTTAGTTTAGATGCAAGCAAATATACATGCTGTGGATGAGTAGGGAAGGTATAGTAGTTTGATCTTATTAAAAAAAAAGCTTTAATGGTGTTGTAATATCCACTCAAATCTGAAATATTAAATTGAAAGAAGAATGTTAAGTTATAATTATTATTGTGAGAAATATAAGCACAAACCACCTTTATGTTGAAAGGCAATTAATTGAACTGGGCAATAATACAAAGATATGTAAACAGTATGATTTATTCCTTTATAATATTGCCTGATGTTTTTTATTTGTAATTGGATTTTGTTGGTCACATGATCTTATGTTAGCCAAAGAGTTTTCATTTAAGTTTGTAAGTTATGGACTTTTTGTTTATTTTTTATTTAATAATGACCTTCTTAACCTTTCTGTTGTGTTTTTAACTTATGCTTCTTATATACTTTCCCTTTTAAATTGCAATATTAAGAAACAATAGATATTAAAAATCATTTTTTCATTTGTATGATTGTTTAAATTGCTTCCTTTGAAGTGATTGATGTTAGGTTATCCCTAAATGAGAATTGCCAGATGCTGTTCTTTTTCTAATGTATCTTGATACTTTTGTTTTTAATTGGCATAGGAGGAGAAAAGAAAAATAGGTTTATTGGAATAAACATTTTCTTTAATGAATATTAAAAACATATAGATGTCTAATGAAGAGAAAAGAGACTTTAGATTCACACATGACTGGGTTGTCTTCATAGACATCCTAGTTGCAAAGTGTGTCACCTTGGAAACATTACTTATCATTAAATATGTTTCCTGATATGAAAAGGGGATTAAATATATGCTTGATGAGTGATTGTAAGATTATACATATAACATTGAGCTCAGCATCTAGAAAATGCTTATCCATGTTTTTAATTGAAGAAATGATGACTATTATAATTAGCAGTATTATTATTTTAAGAATGCACATAATCTTACTTGCTTTACCTTTAGCTGATTGTGCATTACAATATATTACATCCGACTAGGGGCAAAAAGGAATATTCTTTATTAAAATATTTCCCTACTTAAGATAAATGACCTCATCATTGTTATTGTCCATCAAAGGATTTTAAGTTTCTAACTTCCCCCTCATTAGGACAAAAGATTTTTTTTTCTTTAAGACTTAGAAATGATTTGCAAAGATGAACACTTGATCTTTCAAGATGGTTATAAACAAAGCAAGCCGTAAAATTGGTAAATTATGTCATATTACCACTTAAATAACTTTTATTAAAGTACCTAAGGATAAAGTGATCTTTGTTATTGTAGAACAGCCCTCATGCTTGCTGTGAAATATAGATCAAAAAATATCATCAAGCTGCTTCTTAAAGGTGGTATTGATATCTTTGCTACAAATAATTTTGGAGAGAATGAATTAACTTATGCTATTGGTAGTGGTCATAATGTGTAAGTCTTTATATTAAAATACTAATCAACATTAAAAGGAGGTTAACAATAAATACAACTATTGTATCTTATACGTGAGGTGAGATTTCATAGTTCATGTATGTTTAGTATAGTAGTAAACAGACTTCATTAGCCACAAACTCTGCAAAAATCAAGATTAGTTAGAAGTAGAGATGAGTGCAGGATTCATCTGAGATCTCTCTCTCTCTCTCTCTCTCTCTCTCTCTCTCTCTCTCTCTCTCTCTCTCCCCCTCTCCCCCTCTCTCTGTCTCTTTCTATCTATCTCTCCCTCCCCCTCTCTTTCTCTCTCTCTGTCTTTTGGTTATGCTGAGGATTGAATCCAGGACCTCATGCACAATAGGCAAGTGTTATACCACTGAGATATACCAATAGTTCATACCAGGACTTTTTAAACCTTTATCCTTAGGAATCCCAGAATTATCCATTTAATCCAAATATAAACCCAATTTATGATGTACAAATAGTGTCATATCTTTGATTTTTTTCAATTAACTATTTGGGTCTGGAAATGTCTAGTTGTAAGGATGGCCTTAACCTACCTGTAAGGATGGCCTTAGCATAAGTAACTCCATTTTAAAATAAACCTGCAGTCCCACCAGGCACAGCCTACAGAGCCCTCCAATATGAATCAGGAATAGCCTGATAAGGACAAGTCACTTTCCACAACCTGATAAGAGAGTGAAGTCACATGTCATTTGACTTTGCCCTTATAAGAGTCAGAGGTGTAAGATCACGGCAGAACTCACCAAACCATATGGCCTGACTCTAAGATGTAAGATGTTACTAAGAAACTTGGTAACAGCTGATAGGGACTCAGAGGGTGAGCAGAAGCCCCCAAATTTAGTATAAATGATGGAGCAAATGAACAGACATTCAGACCAGCTGACACTGATGCACATGCAAGAGAGTCTGATGAGGACCTGGACTGACAGACATCCCAAATCTTCTCGTCATTTGCCTGATCCTCTGCATCATCCTCACCACTCTCAAACTCTACAGAAGCCTTTTGACCGTGGTGAGAATGGTGACCCCTCCTTTTGACCCATCTTTTCAGCCAGCCCTTAACTCCACACCCTCAACTAAGAACCTTAGGTGAAACCCCCATGATAACTCAAACCTTCATGGTGAGTTATCTTCTGAGGCCTTTTTTTGTCTTTCCTGGAAGCAAATATTAAATGGAATTGTTTAAAACCATCTGATAACTTCAAATGATGTCACAGGAAAAGATTGGAGTTTTTTGTGATCTTTTCCTTTCCTTTTATATCATGGAATATAAAAGCCTTATTGTATCCCATGAAGTACCTTTTCTTTGATTGTGGGAGACCTCATCTCACTGTTTCCCAGGGTGGGTACCAACTTTTGATTGGCACTTCTGGTGATTTGTTTTCCATACTAGTAATGCAAATTTCCCAAGCTCTTTTTACCTCTGCTTGAGGTTTTCAGAGTCTATCAATTCTGCCTTATAAGAAAGGCATTAAGAAGAATCTTCTGAACCTAAAGCAGAATCTTTGCACCTAAGAGAACTAAGCCCCATGTCGACTCATCAGTCTTTCAAGTCAGTTAGAGATCAACATGGAGATTCAGCATCACTCTTCTGGATCTGTTTGATTAGTTAGACAAGAAATAGTAGTAATCCAAGCCAGCCTTGAAGTTTATTAATTTCCTTCCCTTGGTGTGATTGATCAGTTTCATAATAGGGGATAATAATATTGTCTAATGTCTAATTTAAGGAGATAAGATGTACATATATAGTCATAAATTATTGAATAACTATTTTTCCCTGAGTTAAAAATCACAAAGAAGAGCACAGCCAATAACAAAATTAAGACTCAATAGCACTTTTCAATAACTATAACATTGGGTTATTAGAACCTGTGAAATAATAGACATTTAGAATTCCAAAAACGGTCATCATTAAAGAACAAATTATTTCATTATTTCACTGCTTTTCTTATCCTGCTTTGATATTATCTCATTAAATCTTTGTAACAACCCAGTGAACTAAAGCAGTACAACCCTAATTTTTAAAAGAACATTTTAAACCTAAGAGAAAGGACTTGTGTAAGAAAGAGAGCTATTGGTTACAGAGAGATGACACCTTCTGAATTCAGGACACTTTTATTTAAGTCAAGCTATTCTAATTAATATATTGAGTTGTATTGTCAATTCATGATCATTTCATCTTACCTCTTTTTTCTTTAATAACAAACAATTACAAACTTATGGATGCAGCAACATGTGCCTTTTCCTTAGCTGCTAGGGTGACTGAGGTAGAAGTGTTGCTTTAACGTGGGAGTTTGAGACCAGCCTGGGTATCCTGGTGAAACCCCATCCCCCAAACAAATCAAAACAAACAAAACAATAAATAAATAATTGTCAAGTAAAAAAAATATTCATAGGGTCTATAAATTTAAAGTGCATGGAATAAAGTTCTGATATTAGCTTTAATGTTGTCTAAAACACTATTAAAATGGAACAGATTTGGGTTAATTTTTTATATCAGTATTAAAATACTAATTTTATTACTTTTCTCATACATGGTAATAGGAACATAATTTTGAACATATGAAAGAACATAAACTGAGAAATTAGCAATCCAGGTAACACTTCTGAAAGTGAATTACTCTTGCATAAAGATTCCTGAAAGTGAATTACCCTACATAAAAAAGTAGAATAAAAAGATTTTGATCACAAATGAGTGGTGAAAAATTCAATGTAAAATGTGCATATTTTTCTTAATTTCTTTCTTAATAGTCTATAATCTGGAATTATTTAAGCAATTAGTTGTGGGAAATTTATAATCTGAAGTGATATTATCTGAAATAATTTTACACTAATTTAATTTTGGCCCCTGAAATTATATATATCTTTGTATAAATAAGAAAATGATCTTTAATCAATATGTTGTGTTTCCTCTATAATTACTTTATAGAAAATTTGACTTGTTATAAAAACCAATGTTCTTTTTTACTACAAATGTTGAGCCCTATTGCACAAATTAGTGGATTTGACTGACATTTCCATGCACACATATGTCATACTTAAATCCTATTCACCGTCCCTATTCCCGTTTCTTTCCCTCCCTCACTTTCCCACCTTCCAGTTCCCTTCCCTAATAACTCCTTTTCCATTTTCAGGTCATTCTTTTTTTTTTTCCTTCCAGATTTCATATATGAGGGTGAATTGGAAATTTTAAATAATATGACATGAAGAACTTCTTTTCCGATCATATTCACTTGGGGTTCTAAATGTTCTTGTATATGGATGTCCATACCTTTCCCAATATTTGAGAAAATTTTTGTTACAATTTCACAAAATAAATTTTCATTGCCTGTAGCCTATACCTCTACTCCATTCTCTGTGCTTACGATCCATAAGTTTGGATTTTTCCTCATTTTCCATTGGTCTTATATGTTCTGTTCATTCTTGCTTTATTTTTGATGTTGTTACTATCTGAATGTGATATTTAATCATAATCTTCTAGCTCTGATATATTTTCTACTGATCTACTTTATGCATATGTATGACTTCAACTGAATTTTTTGAGATATTGAGCTCCAAGATTTGTGTTTGATTCTTTTTCAGAATCTCTATTTATTGAATTTCTCTTTCATATCCTGCATCATTTTTCTTAATTGGCTTTTTATTTGTATGCTCTCTGAATTTATCAATCATATTTAACATTTTAAAAATTATTTTTCTGGCATTTTATCAATTGAACTATATTTGGAATCAGTAAATGGATAGTTATGAACATGTGGAGGAAAAACATGCTACTTTTTAAAATTTTTCTTGTATTTATTTCTTTGTTAACATGCCCATGGATGCGTAAATCTTATCTCTTCTGGATTTATGTGAGTGGCTCTTAGGTAATAGCCTTCTCTCAATGCATTCTAAGCTTTGGGTTTGTTGAGTACTGTTGGGACTTTATTTCCAAATAGAGCTTGTACTGTAGTAGCCCTGTGTCTTCTCTGATGTGAGTTTTGACACAGTTTGTACTGTAATAGCCTGAGAGGAAAACTTTCTTTGTTCATCCTGCAGGAGTAGAGTCATTTTAGTGGCAAGAGTCTTGTGGAAAATGGTGTATCTGGGATGCATTCTCTATACTCAACTCTTTCAACCTTGTCACTGAAGACCAATATAGGCACAGTATTCTTGAGTTGTGTCATTTCTTTCTGCTCTTGCTGTGGAGGTTAGTGTTCAGAGAATGGATTTTAGTCCTCTCTCTTCATACTTTCATGGGGACATGTCATCTGGGCTTTTATTTCCCTGGTTCTTTAAGTTGAAATATCTGACAAGGTTTCAATGTAACTATGTTTTGGGTGGGGTAAGGTGCAGTTTTTTTTTCACCTGTACTGTGAGCTTCAGGATGTGGCAAAGCACCCACCAGATGTGATTAAGGAATAGGATGGATCCTCAACACAAGGAAGAAAACAAGCAATAACACTCTTTAGACAAACCGGATATATATATATATATATATATATATATATATATATATATATATATATCCGGTAATGCCAAGAACAAACACCAATAACAATAAGAAGAAATTTCATTTGTAATTTTCTATTCTTTTTAATTATACACGACAGTAGAACATATTTTAACATACATACATGGAGGATAACTGACCATTCTTGTGGTGAGAACAAATATATATTAAAGTATAACAGATAATAAGTGCCCACACAGTCTGGCACCCACAGAGTCCCTGGGAGCCTGGCACCCTCTGGGTTGGGCACCGGTCTAGTCTCCTTGGCTCCCTGGCCCCCAGCCCAATCCTGTGCCTACTAGGCCCGAAGCTTCGCTGCTGGCCCATAGCCCAGCCTGCCAGACTCACCACTTCATAGCCAGGCCCACCTACTCCAGCCAGTGGCTTCACTATCTGGCTTGCTCCCTTGCCCAACAAGCCTGCCATTTTAGTGCCTGGACTGCCTGGCCCATTGCAGATCACCATCTACCAGGCTCTAGAAGTACCTTGATTCAGCACTGCCAGCTGAATCAGACTTGCAGTAAAGCAACTGGAACCTCACTAAATCTAAGTCCCTGCAACTGGGAACTCTACCCATAGGAACTCCTCGCACAGAACCCAGTGGGAACATACCCTGAGAATGGAATGGACATCTCTTTCCATCTCACCCCACACCAATCTTCCAAGAAGGGAAGTTGGAAAGTCTTAAACATCAACCTTCAACTTGATGAGCAGTACAATAAAAAGGAAGGACTCAACAGCCCATACTCTCATGCTCAATTCTTACTTCAAGAAGAAACAAAAAGAAAATTATTTGAATACAGGCAGAAAACACACATGATCACTGAAGATTTTGTCCACCATAGAATAGTAGAAACGACTCCTTAATTTCTTAACTTTTCACTTTTTTTTTTCCTGATGGGGTGTGTGTGTGTGTGTGTGTGTGTGTGTGTGTGTGAGAGAGAGAGAGAGAGAGAGAGAGAGAGAGAGAGAGAGAGAGAGAGAGAGATCTGTTTTTTGTTTTGGGTTTTTGTTTCATTTGTATACTGATTGGTTCAAGGACATCTATACGTATAAATAATTATTTCTCTCTCCTCATCTATAGCCATTTTTTGGAAGGTGTTATTTTTTCATGCTCTATTTTTTGAGGATTGTTTTTTGATTAGCATATTTTGATTTTGTTTTGTATAGTCTTTGTCACTACTCTATTTTCCTTGGCTTGCTCTTTCTTTTTTCTGTTGCTGACAAATTCCATTCTCTCTCTCTTCCTTTATATTCTTTTTTCTTTCCCTTCATCATTAACAACACATCCTAAGTTACCACTGCATGTGCTCTATTCACCCTGTGAAGTTATAAGTACTTTTCTACCCTCCTGTCTCTGTTTCTTTCCCCATACCCAACTCTGTCCTTAACACCTCTTAATACTGATATATATAGAATCTGCCCCACCACCAATGCCATAGCAATTATTAATACAGAGGAAGCCATAGACAAAAACTATTGTTTGATTTTATGCTAGACATAATTCATGAGTACTTACTGTTTTTACTGATGGAAATTGCTGGTTATACCATATCTGCATATTGTACCAATTAACACTGTAGATATAAAATTAGAAACTAAGTACTAGTCTACTGCTATATATTGTTTGCATAGATTGTTGCTATCATTGGGCTCCTCCCTTTAATCTGTGAAGACACTAGTAACAGAGAGAGACATTATAAACTCTACAGCTTCAGATCCACTCAGATGGATGGGTAGACATACAAACAATATGAAAAAGCAAGGGAACAAACTATCCCAACAACACCCACTACCTCAGCAACAAATTGCATTGACACCCCAGGGGAGGAAGTGTCCTAGATGGAATTTAGAAAGTTCATGGTTAAACTGATATACAAGGTAAAAGGTGATGTAATAAATAAAATCAGAGAGGAAATATAAGAAGTGAAAGTCCACTTCAATAAGGAGTTAGAAACCCTGAAAAAGAATCAGTTGAAAAGCCTCAGAAGAAAGAAACAAAACAAAACAAATTAAAAAAAAAAAAAACAAAACCTAAAATTCCAAAGAAAATCATCATCAACAGACTAGATCACTTGGAAATAGGTTTTCAGGACTTGGATACAAAAGTATATAATCTTGAAAATAAAAATGACTACAGAGAGAATTATGTTAAGAGACTCATGAGCAGAACTTTCAAGAAATATGGGATAACATGAAAAGGCTAATTTAAGATTCATTGAGAGGCGGAGAGGCCCAATGAAGGCAGGGTGGGGGGAACGCGGGAATGGGCGTCCCAGAGCGGATGAGCCCCCAGAACGCCCCGGGCATACCGCGAGGGAGAGGGCCCAGCAGCTGGGCCCTGCTGGGCGGGGTTTTAACATCTGGGACGAGTGGTAAAGCATCATCCTGCCCTTGGGGAGTCGGGAGGAACCCAGTCCCATCCAACTGTGCAAACAGAAGGAGGTCCCAAGCCTACCCTTGGGAGAGGGGCGAGAGGGGTGGTCAAGCCGCCGCCACGACGGCCCCAGCGGTGCGGGTTGTGCCAGCCTCCTCGGAGCCCGACGCAGAAACTTTTTGCAACAAACCAGCGACCGCCGGTGCCCCTAGCAGCCAGCGGCGGAGTGGGTGGGCGGGCGAGAGGGAGGGGAAGGCTGGCGGACGCCGCAGCGAACTGGTGGGCAGACCCGGAGTCGCCGCCTAAGCGGGGCCGGCTCAGTGCGGTGCGGCAGGCGCGGCTGTGCGGCAGCGGAAGTGCTTTGTTGCAGCACAGTCCCTGGCTGAGCCACAGTCTCTCCGCGCAGCCCAGCCCGAGCTCAGCGCGCCGCCGCCACTGCAGCTCGCGGCCCCTTCGCCTCCGCCCGCCTTTCCCGCGGCTGATTTGCCTTAAACTCCCTAAAATCTCCGCAGCCCGGGTTCCTGCTGCGGCGGCCCATAAGAGACTGAAATGGTGAACAGAAGGAGGTCAGCATACCTTTTAGAAGTAACAGCTGTTGGCTTGACAAGGGGACAGAAAAATACCAGCAAACCAACCAACAAACCACCATCTCCAAAAGCAGGTGTCTCTAATTAATAGAAGATGGCAAAACCCAGCCACAGCAGCTACGTTCTTCAGCAGCTAAACAACAAAGAGAATGGGGTTTTCTCTGTGACTGTTGTATTGCAATTGATGACATTTACTTTCAAGCCCACAAAGCCATTCTAGCTGCCTGCAGCTCCTATTTTAGAATGTTTTTCATGAACCATCAACATAGTACTGCACAACTGAATCTCAGCAATACGAAAATTAGT
Source organism: Urocitellus parryii (assembly GCF_045843805.1). Taxonomy (NCBI): domain Eukaryota; kingdom Metazoa; phylum Chordata; class Mammalia; order Rodentia; family Sciuridae; genus Urocitellus; species Urocitellus parryii. Next base: position 135,777,547 of record NC_135535.1, on the reverse strand, counting down.
GCTGAGTGTTTTGATCTCATTTTGCAATTTATGTATTTAGGAAAAATTATGACAGCTCCCTCCAGTTTCGAGCAGTTTAAAGTGGCAATGAACTATCTACAGTTGTATAATGTTCCTGACTGCTTAGAAGATATACAGGATGCAGATTGTTCTAGTTCAAAATGTTCATCTTCTGCTTCCAGGAAACAGAACAGCAAGATGATATTTGGAGTAGGAATGTATGAAGACACTGTGGCTAGAAATGGAAGTGAAGCCAATAGGTGGTGTGCAGAGCCAAGTTCAACAGTAAATACACCACATAATAGAGAGCCTGATGAAGAATCTTTACAATTAGGTAATTTTCCTGAACCATTATTTGATGTATGTAAAAAAAGTTCTGTGTCCAAATTATCTGCTCCAAAAGAACGTGTATCGCGACGCTTTGGACGGAGTTTTACCTGTGACAGCTGTGGATTTGGCTTTAGTTGTGAAAAATTATTAGATGTTGGGCTGGGGATGTGGCTCAAGCGGTAGCGCGCTTGCCTGGCATGCGTGCCGCCCTGGTTCGATCCTCAGCACCACATACAAACAAAGATGTTGTGTCCGCCAAAAATTAAAAAAATAAATATAAAAAAATTCTCTCTCTCTCTCTCTCTCTCTCTCTCTCTCTCTCTCTCTCTCTCTCACCTCTCTCTTTAAAAAAAAATATTAGATGAGCATGTGTTGACCTGTACTAACAGACATTCATACCAAAACACAAGATCTTACCACCGAATAGTAGATATTAGAGATGAAAAAGAGAGTAATATCAAAGCTGAATTTGGTGAAAAGGATTCTTCTAAAACATTTTCTGCACAGATGGACAAATACAGAGGAGACACAAGCCAGGCTCCTGATGATTCAGCTTCAACCACTGGAAACAGGAAAAGTAGCACAGTGGAGTCTGAAATAGCCACTGAAGAAAAAAGCAGAGCTGCTGAGAGGAAAAGAATCATTATCAAGATGGAGCCAGAAGATATTCCTACAGATGAGCTGAAAGATTTTAACATTATTAAAGTTAATGATAAAGACTAACGAATCCACTGACAACGATGAATTGGAAGATGAACCCGGAGAGCCATTTTATAGATACTATGTTGAAGAAGACGTCAGCATTAAAAAAAGTGGTAGGAAAACTAAAACCTCGGATGTCAATAAATGCTGATGAAAGAGTTGGTTTAGAAAATATGAGACCCCCTAACAACAGCAGTCCAGTTCGAGAGGATACTGAAAATGCATCTTGTGAGCTGTGTGGACTCACAATAACTGAGGAGGACCTGTCATCTCATTACCTAGCCAAACACATTGAAAATATCTGTGCATGTGGTAAATGTGGACAAATACTTGTCAAGGGTAGAGAACTTCAGGAACATGCCCAAAGATGTGGAGTACCCCAAGATCTGACAATGAATGGGTTAGGAAATACTGAGGAGAAAATGGACATGGAAGAAAATCCTGATGAGCAGTCTGAAATAAGAGATATGTTTGTTGAAATGTTGGATGATTTTAGGGACAGTCATTACCAGTTAAACAGTATCCAAAAAAAGCAGTTATTTAAGCATTCTGCCTGTCCTTTTCGATGTCCTAACTGTGGCCAGCGTTTTGAAACTGAAAATCTAGTGATTGAACATATGTCTAGCTGCCTAGACCAAGATATGTTTAAGAGTGCCATCATGGAAGAAAATGAAAGAGATCATAGGCGAAAGCATTTCTGTAATCTGTGTGGAAAAGGATTTTATCAGCGGTGTCATTTAAGAGAACACTATACTGTTCATACTAAGGAAAAACAGTTTGTTTGTCAGACATGTGGAAAGCAGTTTTTAAGAGAACGTCAGTTGCGTCTGCACAATGATATGCACAAAGGCATGGCCAGGTATGTCTGTTCCATTTGTGATCAAGGAAACTTCAGAAAACATGACCATGTACAGCATATGATTTCTCATTTATCTGCTGGTGAGACTATATTCCAGGTCTGCTTTCAGATATTCCCAAATAATGAACAATTGGAGCAGCACATGGATGTTCATCTGTATACATGTGGAATATGTGGAGCAAAATTTAATTTGAGGAAAGATATGAGATCACATTATAATTTGCCAAGCATTTGAAAAGAACCTAAGTGATTTTCTACTGTACTAATGTCTAGTTGATAGCAGACAAAACACCAAAGCAGAAAGGATATGAGCTATTTAGAAATTGATTTTATAAGATGAATTGTTTTAAAAAAAATTCAAGTCCCTTTTATCTTTAATATTTTTGTTTAGGATATTAAGTTTCTACATTTTAGGCATTAAAATGTTTTTATCATTTTTTGTTGTTTCTAATAGCATTCTTTGTTTCTAGTTTTCTTAGCTTGGATTAAAATTACTTTTACATGTAGACGATAAGTGGCTGTTACCCCTTCAATGACTATTAAACTTTAGTTTTTTTTATCAAAAAAAAAAGATTCATTGAGATAGATGAAGACCCTGAAATACAAACTTAAGGAATACACAATCTTTTCAATGAAATAATAGTAGAAAATTTCCCAAACCTTAAGAATAAAATAGAAAATCAAAACAGGAAGCATACAGGAATACAAATATACAAAATTACAACAGACCCATTCCCAAGTTACATTATTATGAACATGCCTAACATTTAGAAAAAGAATTTTAAAAGCAAAAAGAAAATTATATTGACATTTAGAGGTAAGCCAATCTGAATCTCAGCCAAATTTTCAACCCAGACCATAAAAGCTGGAGGTCTTAGAATAGTATGTACTAAGATTTAAGAGAAAATGGATACCAACCAAAAATATGATATCCCACAAAATTAAGCCTCAGATTTGAAGATGAAATAAGAACCTTCCTTGATAAAGTTAAAGAATTCACAATTTAAAAACTAGCACTATAAAACATACTCAATAAAATATTTCATGAAGAAGAAATGGAGAGTAAAAATGAAAACCAGTGGAGGGAGATACAACACTAGAAGAATAATCAATCAAAGGATAATCTAATTCAATATTTAAATTCAAAATAAACCAAATTGTCAGGAATTAAAAATCATCTTTCAATAATAACACTGAATGAAATGATCTAAACTCATCAATCCAAAGACATAGGCTTGTAGATTAGATTAAAAAAAAAAAAAACAAGACCTCAAAACATGCTATCTCCAAGAAACTCACCTCATAGACAAAGAAATTCACAGACTAAAGGTGAAAGCAAAAACAAACAAACAAACCCTATCATTCACATGGATCACATAAATAAGTAGAGATTTTTTTTTAGAGAGAGAATTTTAATATTTATTTATTTATTTTTGGCGGACACAACATCTTTGTTTGTATGTGGTGCTGAGGATCGAACCTGGGCCGCACACATGCCAGGCGAGCACGCTACTGCTTGAGCCACATCCCCAGCCCGAGATTTCTATTCTTATATCAAATAAAGTGGACTTCAAACCAAAGCTAATCAGAAGAGACAAAGAAGGCCAACCTACTAATTACCATGCCCCCTTCATCTCATTAATCTTGTCAACCATTGATCTCTATCCCTTCCAGAATTTTGCTTTTTGTGGAATAATTATATACTTGGAACAATGTATTAGGCATCTTCTTGAATTTTTAAAGTATTAAATTCTCAGGTAATTAAATTTCTAGTCATATCTATCTTCTATTGTGGTGCTAGTCATTGAACCCATAGCATCATGCAATTTTAGAATGTACTCTATGACTGGGCTACATTTTTAGCCCTTGTCTTCCAAATTTTTTGTGATTTTTTTTCTATCAGCATAATACATAAGGGCATGTAGTTTACATGCTTAAAAAGCATGATGTCTATAGAAATTTGTTGTATAATAAGGAGGATTGAGAGAATTTACAGCATGCTCAAGGAAAATACTAACCTTAAACTTCTGGTCTATTGGGACTAGATAGACTCTTCATAATGGAAGTCTGAAGAATTGGAATTCATAAAATTATCCCAGAGTCTTTTATAAGTAAATACCTTTCCACTGGGATTAAGACTAGAAATTGAACAGTATGCATGAATTAAAATCTTCTACTTTTCTTTGAGAGATGAGTATGAAATCAGTCTATACTATTATCACAGCACTGACATTTTAAAAAATAATAATAATAATTATTATTATTTTATTATTATTATTATCTCAGTTCTATGGATTGTACCCAGGGCTCATGCATGCTGTGAAAGCACATTACCACTAAGCTCCATTCTCTGTCCTGACTACTTATCAGTACATTCTGTCTCATGGAAAATATCACTAGAGTCACATTGTTATTTTGTTTTTATTTCATACTTTACATGAAGTGAGAAGAATTGTTTTCTTCCACTTAGGGAGTGCCAATGGCTGACACATTCTGAAAACTTGAGTTAAGTTGATGGTTTTATTGAAATATTTTCTCATACAGGCTATTACTTCTTGGAAACTTTTTGCTACCTCCCTAGTTCTTTTTTTTTTTTTCCAATTTCTCTATGACAGTGAGATATGGATCAAAGTGTATGAGCTCCCAAGGGCATCATCTTTCTAATGGTTTTTCTATGGGAGGTAAAGCCTTATTTGCACTACACAAAAGCTGGAGAAAGTAGCTGGAACTAAGAGATTAGTATTGTCACCAGAACAGCATTAGTGAGGGTAAGCACATTGATTTTTAATGTTCTCAACTTGAAGCTGGAATGTCAATGTAAGCTTCCCAGTCCCCGGTCTGTTGCCAAAGTGCATTGCTCAAAGTGTCCTTAAGATAAGGTGTTCATCCTAAACTGAGCATAATTGACTGAAAATCTGGAGAAGCTTCTCTGTGTCATAACAATGTAAATATACTGTCTTATAATTGGTCTCATTGCCATTAACCCAGAAAGAGCATGCTCTTTGTTCACCATTGTCAGCTTTATGATCCTGAATCTGCTAATGATATTGTTTTTTGACAGTTTTCAGTTGGGATTTTGGTCATGGAACACAACAGTTTACATTTAGCTATCAGATTTTGATAAATTCCATTTTTCTATGCATTTGATAAATGTAAAGGAAGAGGACATAGGGACTCTTAGGCATTAATTGCCCATAAGCCATATAATTAATATTCATTCTAAAGTAATCTCCATGTATCATCCCAAAGAAATATTTATAACAAGGCATCAAGCATATACTTTTAATTTTTATATTTCTCTATTGTTGATTAAACATATTTTAGAATGAGAGTTCTAAAGAAGACTCTTTAACCAGGTAGGGTTTTACAGATTAGAAAAATTTATATGTTGACTAATTAGGGAATGTAGAGAAAAGGAACTAGTATGTGTTGAGTGTTCTAGTCTGGGATACAAATCACATTAGGTGTTTAACACTTCTTATAGTCATCACAAAGTTTTGAAAGTGTCTTTTCTCTTACAACCTATTATTTACCATTAAGCAACTATTATTGAATGAGAGGTTAACTAATTGATCTACAATCCCCCATTAATAGTAGCTGGCAAAAAAAAAAAAATAGTAGCTGGCCTGGGATTAGATTGTCAGCCTGCCTAGCTCACAATGACATTTTCTTGCTCCACTGCATAGATTGATAGGGATTTGTGCAACATTAAGATCAAGATGCAGATCCATATCAAATCAATTTAGAAATACAAAGTTAGTTACATGTTAATTCTGATTCATGTTTTATCTAGGAAGCCTGGTTACAATCAAAGAGTTTGTTCTGATATTTTTGACAGTTGCATTGATAGGTAATCAGTACCTTTTTCATCCATCAAATCATTTAGGGACAATCTCATGCAGCTGTGGCCATAGAACTGTGGATTTTCGTAAACAAGATCAAGCAATTCCTGGAGAGGAATTATTTTACTAGATGTGAAGAATACATATATGTAGATCATGTTATATGAATTACATTAAGCTTCTATTTATAGGATATAAATAGATTTTCCAGTTTGGTTTTCCCTTCAGGCTCCGACTCCTATCTGGTCATATGAAGACTTTTCTTCTTTTATACTCTTTTTTTTTTTTCTTTTTCTAATGACTTTAAACATTTTTCAAGCTTTTTTTTTCTTCTTGTTCTTGGTGCTTCCATTTTTTATTGATGAAATGTAAAACACAGACAATTTTAGGATTGTAAAAAAAAATTAGTAACTAATCAGAATACCCTCTAGTACTACAAAATGAGTTTAGTATGCTGGCCCAATGGTGGTTATGATAATGAAACTGAAACTTAATGATGTTAAGATGACTGTTCTGGGTATAGAAGGTGGCAGCAATGAGATTTAAACTCAGGTTCTTTAATTCTAAGCCAGTACTCTTCCTTATTATCATTCTGTAGGTTAAGGTTTTGCTAAGAGAATGAGGGAGTGAATTTAGGAACCCAACTTTAAGAATATAAGAGTAGAATTAGGAAGTGAATTCAGTGGTAGAGGATCAGAACAGAACTAACAGAGAAAGGGCAAGGTTGGTGAACCATGACCCTCTCTTGGGTAGGAATGAGGGTTTTGGAAAAAAGAACATTGGGGTTTATGACCATTTTAATAAAGACAAAACAAGAATAAATAACACAGGATATTGGGAGCTATCAAGAAAGGCATATTAAAATAGGGTGTCAAAGGGCATTCTAAACAGGTCATCAGGAACTGACATACTTCAAGGTTTCTGTTGAAAGTAGTTAAAATGATTTGAACCGCTGAGTAACACATAGGAATATGAAGGTGGTTTAAAGATCCTCAAGCACCAGGGGACTAGAATTTGCTGAATCTATGGCCCAGAGCAGGTGTCTGTTCACCTCCGCTTATTTTCCCAACTTGCTGATATCTTCCCTATGTACACGTAGGGTAGGGCATGGGAACGACTGGTTGGCAGAGTCATCATGGAGCTTCAACTGGGTAGTTGGTAACACACTTTTGCTGATGCCAGTGATTGAGATTCCATTTAGCTTGTTTACTAGGTGCCAAGGAAAGAGAATTCCAACCCTTGGTTTTTTTGAGCCCAATCTTGTGTCAGGTATCTGTATTTTATAGGATGTAGATTGAAAGGTTTTAGTAGGTGGTTTTCATGGTGAAGAACCAAGACTACCATTTCCTAGCTACTCGACTTAGTCTTTGATGTAGGGATATACAAAAGAGAGGGCACAGTATGTCTTTCTACCTTGTCTTAGATTATCAGAGGTTTGTTTCAATTCAGGTTACAAAAATTATGTCAGCCAACAATTGGATTATCAGTTCATTTTTCAAGACAGGGAATTTGTAAAGATGAATTATTCTCAGTTTCTACCAATATATTCATTGTCACTCTTTGAAATGGAACCAAGCGCCTTCATTGAATATTTCATAGATTGGAAAAAGTGGAGGCAATAAGATATAACAAGAGCTTTTAAAAACTGAGTCCATATTTTAATTATATCAGTCAAGAAACATCATTTAATATATTCAAACTCTCACCAGAGTTTATTTTTGTTAAAAAATGACTAACCCATTTTTATATTAGTTTTTGCTGTAAAGATTTTATAATAAACCTGGACCTGGTAATTCCTGGCCTATGTCATATGAGGGCAACAATCAATCTGATAACCAAGGAAAAGTTCTCTTTTGTGAACTTAATTTTATTGCTCTGAATTTTGAATTTTGATGTATTAGCTCTTAAAATTTAGCATTGATCTCTCTATTATAGTACATGGAAATTTGCTCAGAAAAGTCATTCCATTGAATTAGATTGACTTTTTTTGTTATTTTTAACTTTTATAAATAACAATGTTCTATCAAATACTTTAGGGTAGTAGGGGTTGGAATAATATACATAGTGATAGAAAAATTACATTAGGAGCAGTTTTTCAGCTGAAGAGGAAATAAGAAATTTGGTCAAGAATTATTTGTGTAAATTTACATTACTGTGACTTACAAACCATACTTACATGACTTATAATACTCATTCCTTAATTAATTAATGGATTGAATTGATTTTTTCAGAATCATGGGATTTCCCTGATGCCTTTAGTTTGAAATTTAAAAAGCAATTGAATGTAGTTTTTTCTCTTGGACATTTTATATTTTAGTATCATATAATTTTTAGGACAGCTTTTTCTCTATTATTGTCCTTGGTTTTGTATTTACACTGAAATACTATTGGAAATTGAGGAAATTTAGAAATTCAGAATCTGTTTCATAATACTTTTACAGAGGGATTATACTTTATTATCTGAGTCTACTAGAAGCATATTTATTTATTTTTTAAAAATTTTTATTTATTTATTTTTAGTCATACATGACAGTAGAATATATATATATATATACACACATACATTGAATGTACATACATCAATCATATTGTCTATTCTATTCTGCTGCCCTTCCTATCCTCCCTATTCCTCCCCTCCTCTCCCATCCTTTCTCTCTATCCAATCTAATGTGACACACTTTTTTTTCTTTTTCTCATTACAACATCATATATGTATTCTGTATAACAATGAGGTTCTCCTTCCATCTTCTGTGCAACTCCCCTTCTCCCTCTTTTTCCCTCCCACCTCTCTTCCCTATTTAGTGGTAGTCTTCTTCTCATGCTCTTCCTCCCTATCCCATTTTGAGTCACCCCCCTTATATCAGAGAAGACATTTGGTATTTGATTTTTAGGGATTGACTAACTTCACTTAGCATAATCTGCTCTAATGCCATCCATTTGCCTGCAAATGCCATGATTTTATTATTTTTTAGTGCTTAGTAATATTCCACTGTGTATAAATGCCATATTTTTTAATCCATTCATCTATTGAAGGGCATCTAGGTTGGTTCCACAGTCTAGCTATTGTGAATTGTGCTGCTATATACATTGATGTGGCTGTGTCCCTGTAGTATGGTCTTCTTAGGTCTTTTGGGTATAGTCTGAGGAGAGGAATAGCTGGGTCAAATGGTGGTTCCATTCCCAGCTTTCCAAGGAATCTCCATACTGCTTTCCAAATTGGCTGCACCAATTTGCAGTCCCACCAGCAATGTATGAGTGTACCTTTTCCCCGCATCCTCGCCAGCACTTATTGTTGTTTGACTTCATAATGGCTGCCATTCTTATTGGAGTGAGATGGTATCTTAGAGTAGTTTTAATTTGCATTTCTCTGATTGCTAGAGATGGTGAGCATTTTTTCATGTATTTGTTTAGAAGCATATTTAAAACTCTTCATCTAATTGAATAGTAGGTGCTTTTTGCAAAATAATAATCAGTTCTAGAAGCACAGGCTCTTAATAACTGTATGGTAAAACTTTAGCTTCAGAGGATTTTTTTTTTGTTTTTTTCTTTTTTAGATCATGTAATAACTTTATTAGTTTTTCTTTTTTTATATATTTCTTACATATATGACAATAGTGGAATTCATTACATTCATAATTATCCATTCACAGCACAATTTTTCATAACTCTGTATATAAAGTATGTTCATGCCAAATTATGCCATTATACATGAGCTCTCTTTTTTTGCATTACAATTCTTAATACACCTTTATACCACAATTTATCATATCTCTGTATATAAGGTATATCAATACCAAATTCACATCTTCATACATGTATTTTGTATAATGATGACCGTCTGCTTCAGAGTTTTTTTGTGTTGCATTGTCTTAAAATATTTATTCAAAGTTCTTATGTCACATTCTGAAATTTCAAATTTTAGAAGTTTCTTTACCTGGTTATTTAATATTCATTTTAAAGCCTTTCCATGGCTAAAAGGTATTGGAGGTTAGGAAACATTTGCATATATTCTGGAACAGCTTGAGTAAAGTTTTGAATCAAAGCAATTTATTAATGATTTTCAACATGAATAAATGTACAGAAAAATAGATTTCTATATAATGAAGTGTTATAAGTAATATAATATGCATGATATACCTAACAATTAAGATAACTTTCTAGAAATATGGCTTAAGTTTACATTCTCTCTTAATGGTTAGGATGTATAAGTTCAGGGGAGGTGTCTTGAAGTAATATAATAAGGAATTAGCAAAGAAATTAGAGGAATATCATAAATATGAGAGTAGGAAGAAAAATATCCCTAACATACCCCAGCCAAGAGCTTAGATTGGGATCATGGATTAAAATTTCTTGTTAATTTCTTTTGAGCCCCATCCCATTTGCTACATCTTTTGTAGCTGTACATTACTCTTTAGAATTCTTATACTAAGTCTCTTTTAGAGAAATTGTTGGAATTTTTCTATTTTTTCCCACTAGTAATGGTTCACATTTTAGATAGTAGTTTCTAACCATATTTGGTTGAATTTATTTTAATATAGTAATAAAATTAAGTGCCTTATAATAAAAATCTTAACCAAAAAGCAAATGTAGTGCAATACAAATTAAAATTATCCATATTATTGGTATGAATGACATTTGTGTGGTATTTCTTATTGTAAGCTACTCTTAATTCCTTTCCTTATCTTTGTTGGCTTAAACTTACATTGAATTGAATTGTCATGTCTTTTAATTTGTTTTTGTTCCCACCTTATTTTTACAAAAGTTATTTGCTCCTAAGACTCAATATTTCCTTGCAGAAAACATTTCTTCAGTCTGTATTTTTTCAGTCATCTTTGTTAACATTGTTGGATTATTTAGATAATCTTCTGTTTAGTAACTATGTGGCTTTAATTCATCAATCCTTACCCTACAAGAATATTTCTGTCAGTTCTTCTCGTTCTTGGAAGAAAAGGAATTCACATAATTATGACTTTTGCTGTTTGACACACAGTTGAAAGCAATTTATAATGCATGTGATTCCAACCCATGTCATTTATAAGATACTCTTAAAACTCAAGTCTCAGGTTTTTCTCTTAATGAGGTAGTTTGTACCAATACAAGTTATGAAAATACATTCAAAATATCACATGCAATTATTTTAATTTTTTAAATGTTAGTTTCTTTTCAAAAGTACTCTAAACTACAGATGGCTATAATTTTTATTCTAAATGACTTGGTTTAAGAAAATGGTCTATTCAATGTCAATATTGGTGTAATAATCATTTGGTGCTATTGGGAGCAATATTTTGGAGATCTCTATATCATCTCTCATAAACTTTACCCTATGAGAAGATGTGGTAGCAGAATTGGAGTTTGAGTGTACATTCAAATGAATTAGAAACCTATGTGTTTTTTTGTTGTATCATGTGGTAATAGAGAATGTAATAATCATTTTATCAATTTGGTGCTTGTTAAACCTAGATTTTTTTTCCGTCCTAGAATATGGCAAAAGAAAAAGGAAAATTACATGAAGTTTTCAGTAATCCAAGAAAGATGGTAAGCTATTTAAAGACTGTTTATTCTTATGCTACTAAATGAGTTCAAGTTGAAGACATTTTAAAGTACTCTTTTCTTTTTATTGTCACAGAAGGAAAATATGCCACTGGGAAACCAGAAAATAGAATCTTTCTTGGCATCTGTGGTTCTGATAGTCAAAAGGAAGACATGGTTGAAACCATACTCGTAATATCAATCAGAGTAAAGAGGTTTTATGATCCTCTTTTTCATCATCTCACTCAAAATTAAGGTGTTTTTTAAAACTATTTTTCTCATGATTTTTTCACATATCATCTCCCATATGAATACAATGTTGGAAAACATTCTAGTAAGAAATATAAGACCCCCAAATCATAATAGAGAACAAGGACATCAACAGCCGAGGAGGTGTATGTACAGATTGAACATTTATAGAATTGGTGGGAGTGAGAAATTCTTAGGTATGCCATATGGAAGGAAAAAAATAGAAAGCAAGCAACAAAACAGATAGATGAATATGAAACTGGGAAATAGGGATGCATAGGAAGAATTGATTTAAGAAGGGCAAGATAAGTAGCCATTGTTAAAGTTTCCCTTACAACTGCTTTCACTGGATTTGGGAAGGGAGCAGTAAAGGCAAAAGAAAAGTACAGGGGAATAAGATTGATCAAAATATGTTATGTGCATGTACATATCTGCCATAATAAAACCCACTATTATGTATAATTATAATGCATCAATAAAATAAAATATATTGAAACTACTGTATTCCACAAATTCTGGGATGCTGTCTTTCTATTCTCATTTAGTTCTGAAACTTTAATTCCTCCCTTATTTCTTCAGGAACTCAATTCATCATTGCAAAAGTATATTATTCATTCTCTCTGTATTCATATAGTTTCTGTAGTTTTTCATGTTACTAATATCTAATTTCACTCCATTGTGACATGATAGATTCAAGAGAATTTTATTTTTGCATTTCCTATGACTTGCTCTTTTTTTCATCTATGTGCTGCTGAAAAGAATGTGTTTTCTGCTATTGTCAAATGAAATATTCTGTAGACATCTGTTAAGTCCATTTGATGTGACATACAGCTGAACTCTAGGAATTCTTTTTTGATATTTTGACCTAGTCACTGGTGTGAGTGATGTATTGATGTTGTTACTCCTCATGATATTGGAGCCCATCTGTATAAGTTTGGTAGAGTTTTTCTTTTTTTAATGAAATTAGATGCACTGTCACTCAATCATATATACGTACTATCATTTATCTTGTTGTGTAGTCACGTCTGGGTAATTGTTGCTTGGAGTCTGTTTTGTTGAGTATGAGCATAGCTACTTTTCCTCGATTTGGCTTCCATTTGCATAGAATATCATTTTCCATCATTCCCATTTTTCTGTGAGTGTCTTTGTCTTGCAGACAATTTATAACTGACTCTTTCTGTATTAATTCAGTATTCTAGTCTAAATCTTTTAATTAGAGAATTAAGATAGTTTACATTCAGTGTTAATATACAAAGAGGTATGTTATTTTCTGTCATTTTGTTTCATGTCTAATATATATAGAATTCACTCCTAATTCTCATTTTCTAATTTATTCTTCTAGTGAGATTTATTCTTTCCCATGCTCTCGTGGTTGATTTTAATCTCCCTGTGTGTGTAGGTTTCCTTTCATGTCTTCTGCCATATTGGCTTAGTTGTCATAAATTATTTTAGCTTATTCTTGTCTTGGAGGTTCTTTATTTCTGCTTTGATTCTGAAGGGTAACTTTGATGTATATAGCAATGCAGTTTGGGCAGTATTTCTCTTTTAGCGCTTGAAATGTCATTGCATGTGCTCTGACCTTTGGAGTTATTCTGATGTATGACCATTTATAGGTCACTTGGTGCATCTCCGGAGTTTTTAAAAATCTTTCTTTGCAACTTCCTCTCAGATTTGCAGGGATCATCAAGCACCAGTATTGGCTTCAGTTGCTGAACTTTTGGCAGTGCAGCTGGTCAGGGAATGCTCAGGGTCAAGGGAAGTCATAGGCTCAGGCACAGAAGCACTGGATCCAGCGCTGACTGTTGCCATGGGCTTCAAGGGATTCAGGAAAAATGCTTGCACATTTAACTTGGAAACAACATTTGAGCAAACTTGAAGAACAACTGTGGGAAGAAGTCATAAAACACTAGAGGAACCAGTATTTCCAAGGCTATGCCAGAGCTGGCTCCCAGAACAGTATACAAACATGACTTATGAACCAGACAATATAGAAAATTAAGACAGAGTTAATGTGACCACTTCTGTTGAATCCCTGCTTTAATGACTTGTATTAAACATTTAATCAAGGTCCCTATTTCCAGAGCAGTTAGATACCAGATAGTTGGAAGTTCTAGGTACCACCTCAGGATCTTCAGAGAAGTTTGACTTCTCTCCTTTGGATCCGATTCACTTCATTCTTATACTAGAGGAGGGGCTAGCAATCACACAGACTGGACTCCTGGAAACTTTTAATCTAAATGAATTATTATGGCACTTTTCATTAGTTTTAAAATGATAAATGGTTTAGTAGCAATATGTAATATTTGGGCAGTGATATTTGAAAGAAAAGACTTTTGGTGGTAAAAAGACAGCTATATACGTAAGTTTTTTTTAAAAGCTTCATTATTGTGTAAAATATCAAATTACACAAATTATTGTATAAAATATCAAAACCACAAGAAGAGTAATTAACTTTTACCTATCACTTATATTTTAACTAATGTAACAAATCACAGCTAGTGTGATTTTTGCTTCTATTCTGATTATTTTGAAGCAAATCCTAGACATACTGCTTCATCTATAGGTAGTTTAGTATGTATCATAAAGCAATATGTGTCCTTTTAATAAATAGAACCAAAATGACTTCTAAGTTATAGAAAAAATCAAACTGTTTTTCCTTTTTCAACACACTTCACTCAGTACTTTAAACACCAACTGTATTGGAGTTTTGCCTTAGGTATTCAAAGTATTCGTTTGTGGACACCAACAGGGTTTACAATGATTCATTTCTGATACTGCCTACCCTGGAGACCATCACAAGACTGCCACTACTTCAGATGTTAACCATAGGTTATAGGTTACCCATGTTTCTTATTCACTGGCTATAAACTGGGGTTTTTACAACATCCCTCATCAACTTCATAATTTTCTAGGACAGCTCCCAGAACTCAGGGAAACATTTCACTTAAATTTACTGGTTTATTAAGGATGTTCCAGAATAAGGATGAATAGCCAGGTAAAGTAATGGAGTGGGCAAGTATGAGGTGGGTAGATGCAGGGGATATCAATCTCTCAGCACCTCCACATGTTCAGCAAGGCTGAAGCTCATCAAATCTCGCAGAGGTTTTATAGAGCTTAATTTCCAGACCCCCTTCTTTTCCCAGAGTAATCCCACCCTGAGTGTGTCCTGGGGCCCTACCCCAATTTACCTTAGTAGCATAAACTCTTGTGTAATCAAAAGGGGCTCCTAGTGAATAATAAGACAGTTCCTATAATTCAGGACATTCCAAAGGTTTTAGAATCTCTGTGCTAGGATATGATGACAAAGAACAAATATATTTTATAAACCACAATGCTCTTATCACATCTAAAAATGATTTAAATGTCAAAAATATAACAAGTGCTTGCCATATGAGGCATATTTACAAATATTTCAAGCATTCATCAACATTTTCATGAATGGCTTATATTATCAAAATATAGTATCTTGTATTTCTTCTTTAAGTACATCATACAATAAGCTTTGACCAGCATATTTATAGTCTCAGCAAAATGAGTTTTTAATATATATTTGAGGAGATTAAATTGAATTTAGAACTTAATGTTATCTTTAAAAAATAAAAGTCTGTTTATCTTTTAGTCAGCTTTATTGCTGCTTTGACTCAAGGACCTGACCAGAACAACTGTAAAGGAGGAAAAGTTTATTTGAGGGCTCACAGTTTCAGAGGTCTTAGTCCATAGAAGGCCAGCTCCATTCTTTGGGGCTCGGGGTGAGGCAGAGAGATGACTTACTTATAGAGCTACAGAAACAGCTGGAGGAAAAACACCATCGTATAGTAGAGTTGTTAAATGAAACTGAAAAATACAAACTGGATTCTTTGCAAATGAGACAGCAAATGGAAAAAGATAGACAGGTTCACAGGAAGACGTTGCAGACAGAACAGGAGGCCAATACTGAGGGGCAGAAAAAAATGCGTGAGCTCCAGTCCAAAGTTGAAGATCTTCAGCGCCAGCTGGAGGAGAAGAGGCAACAAGTTTATAAGTTAGACCTTGAAGGAAAGCGATTGCAGGGAATTATGCTGGAATTCCAGACGCAAGAAGTAGAACTAGAAGAAAAACGAAGTCGACGAATTCTATATCAGAATCTTAATGAGCCAACCACCTGGAGCTTAACTAATGATCGAACAAGGAATTGGGTTCTTCAACAGAAAATAGAAGGAGAGACAAAAGAATCAAATTACCCTAAAATGAATGGAGGAGAAACTGGTTATAACCATGAATTAGAAATGCTCAGACAAAAGCTTCAACTTGTGGCTTCAAAACTGCACCATCTAGCCCAGAAAGCCTCTAATAGGTTAGACTTTTCTGCCTTATCTTCAGAAATGGCATTCTTAGACAGGCTAGGTAGACTCTGTCCCTTATGAATAGGTAGCCAAGAGTAGAGAATTAAAATTTTAAAGATGATGCATATTTACATTAGGAAACATCATTCTTTAAAAATAGCCCATATGTCTGAAAATACCTTAACACTTAACCCAGGAAAAGAGAACACTTAGCCTAAGGAACAAGTGATAAGCAAAGCAGTGTGTCCCCTAACCTGTGGTGTTTGTGTTGTAACTTTTCCCCTAATGGCTTTTTCTGCTTTACACTTTCTTCCTCTGTCTGACTAGCTCGAGAGACCTTCTCTTTTACTTGAATCTTTTCCTCTGTCTGACTAACTTGAGAGACCTTCTCTAAAGGCAGGAGAGTGTGGCAGAGAGAAGCAGCTCACATGGTGATCAGAAAGCAGACGGAGAGACTCTGATACAAACATACCCCAAAGCCATGTACCCAATTCCCACTTCCTCTAGCCATACCCTACTACTTCAGTTACCACTCAGTTAAGACCTATCAGGGGATTAATTCACTGATTAGGTTAAGACTTCTTAACTCAATCATTTCTCCTTTGAATTTTCTTGCATTGTCTCACACTTGAGCTTTTGGGGGACACCTCACATTCAAACCATAACAGCTTATTTGAAGAAAAGGTTTAAAAAGCACAATCCATTGGAAAGAGCTTGGTGTTTGGAGTTGGAGAATCTAGGTTTGAAGGTCAGCCCCACATTCTACTTGTTTAATAAAACTAAATGGATATTTAAATGTCTGATCCTTCACTTCCATATTAGTGGGTATGATAAAGTTTACCTTAGAAGGTTTTTAAAAGAATTAGTGTGTTGGATGTAGTATCTTATAAACAGTAAAACACCTTATACATGTTAATTTTAATTCCTATATTTTTTTCTTAGTAAAGTAAATACAGTTCTTCAGGAGAACTTCAGGGAGTAATCAGACTTTTACATCTTCAAAAAATTGTCTCTCAAGACTGTTTTACTTTGATTTTTGTGGACAAGTTAAATATATTGAACTTTATTTAGTATGAACAATCTTTTTGCTATGACTTTTGATATTTTAACTAAAATATGATGTGGAGAGGTTGTTTTGGTCAGCCTGTGTGGGTTCTAAATGCCTCCAATACCTTGATATCTATCTTGTTCCCCAAATTGAGGGAATTTTCTAAGTTCACTGAATGTTTTCTATGACATTAGTCTATATCTTCACTCCTTCCTCAAGACATAACTCTTCAATTTTACCTTTCAATGTTTTGCCAAACCCTTGCATATTCTATTTGAAGTTTTTCATTTTTATTACTGTCTGAAATTCTATTTCATCCACCTTTTTCCAAGTTTTACCATTCTTTGTTCCACCAGATGTGACTATTCATGATACTTCCCACTTAGATTTTTGAGTTAGTAAACTTATCATTTCCAAAATTTCTGTTTTTTGGAGAATTAGGAACCTTTGGCAATGTCTTACTGCCTTATGTCTCCTGTTTGCTGTGTTATATCCTGACGTTTGTGCATATGTTAGTTGTGCATGGATAGTTTTTTTTGTTGTTGTTGTTTGTTTGTTTGATAGATTGCTCTTTCCCTCTTAGTTTAGGTTACTTTATTGAACAGATTTCTCTTTTGGATATGCCTTGAGCAGGGTTAACGTCTCATTTTTGAAGCCAAACTCAATTTGACAAAAGTGCTAGGATCACTCACATGAACCACTTAAGAGCAGAGGATAATGGCCAGTCATAGCCGCAACTTATTAGCAAACTACATGTTAACTTATAATATGTAATTGCATTGTCTCACACTTGAGCTTTTGGTGTTTGGAGTTGGAGAATCTAGGTTTGAAGGTCAGCATTTCTTCAACTGCCCAGGACTCTAAGCAGATTTGTGTCTTAGGTTCTTTCCTAGACCCAGCATGACCCTTGTTGGGGATGCCTCATGACACAGTGAATTCATGTCAAAAGTTATTTAAGATGATCTATATAACTCCACTACCAACGAGAAGTAATGAGTAAATGTAGACTGTCCAACAAATTATCATTAATGTTTTTAAAATTAATACTAAAATATAAAGAAAAAGTGTAATAGAAAAAGAAAGAAAAGTGGTGGGAGAGAAAAAAGAGAATGAGGATCAAAAAATGAAAAAGAGAAATGATACAAATAAAAATGAAAGACAGGAAAACAAGTGCAAAGAAATGACCAATAAAATAAATTAAAAGATTATGTGAATTAGAAAGATGAAAACAAATAGAAAAATATTTTCAAAAACTTACAAAAATGCAAGACCAATGAGTTTACGATTTCTCCTTGCTGATGTAATTAAAATTGAGACACTCTCCTCCTTGCCCTTCAGGAGGGACCATTTTCACTTGCAGAGGTAAATCAGCAGTTGCCTACAGAAAGTCCATGAGTGGAATCTGTACGCAAATCTGTACTGTAGATGCCAACTTCATCACGATGAAATGAAAGTCCCTGACTTTTTCCCCCCCTTAGGTAGACCACAGGTGCATTTCTTCAGCTGCCCAGGATTCTGAGCAGATCTGTGTCTTAGGTTCTCTCCTAGACTCAATATAACTCTTGTTGGGGATGCCTCATGACACAGTGAATTCATGTCAAAGTTGAGCTTTGGAGATATAAAGTGGAAAATTTGTTATTTCTGATCTCCCTTGAAGAAAAGGGAGCTTCGTGAAGATGGCTCCTGGCCAGGCACTCTGAGGAGCCACAGGAAAGAGTTCCAGTGCATCTATTTTTCCTTGACACATCAGGCAGAATCCAAACCTCTCTTTTGCTGAAACTGATTGACTGTAGGGGAACTGGGTTTTGTTGAGATTGTTGAGATTCTTGCATGAGCCCACCAGAAGGCAGCCTTCCTTCTTCAATGCAGCCAGTTATCCATGGGCACTCTGGCAGTTCATTTCTCTTATGGATGGTTTTGTTATTCTAAAAAGAAATATCCTGGGTTTCCTCTGGTCACTGGCTCTCTGTAGTTGTACTCCAGAGTTTTCCCACACTGTATCTTGTTGTAGCTTCACACCACTTGGGGAGAAGTCAGTAAGCTTTGTGTCCTTCTATAATGCCTCTTTCCTTCCTTGGTGTCCTTTTTGTTTTTTCTTTCTTAACTGGAAATCATCGCATGCTCTCTACCTGATGGATATGCAATGTTAGGTAAAGGGAATATATAGAAATGTAATTCTTAGTCATTTTTTCAAACTGATTTTATTATCAGGAAAAAATTTTACTGAAAGATAATTAGAATTTGTAAACTCTTTTTTTTAAAGATATATTTTAGTTGTTGATGTACCTTTATTATTTATTTATTTATATGTGGTGCTAGGGATCAAACCTAGTGACTCAAACATGCTAGACAAGTGCTCTGCCACTGAGTCACAAACCCAGCCCCATAATGATTTAAAAGAAGCAGCAGCAACATTCTTCTATTTCTGTTTAATTTGGCATAATCCAAACTCTTTCATCACAACCAGTTTCTTATTTATACACTAAAATAATTCTGTCAGTGGAATATTTTCAATATTTATTGCTATATAATAGTATGCATATTTCTAATAATTTTTTAAAATCCGTTTTTATTAAATATCCCCTTTTGGTAGAAAATAAGAAGTATATGCAGAAGTTGGTTCCTTGTGGAAAAATGCACATCACTTAGTATGTTGTCAGTGAATATGTTTCCTGGTGCTTCATCCTGGTTTTACAGTGTCAGTATGCATATGAAGATAAAAGTGCAGCTTAATCTGGAGAGCATATGTGAGGTTCTGTTTTGAAATATTTAAGTTTTCAAGAGGCACTTGCTTGATTTTTATCTCATTGGTCTCAAAACTATAAATTTAGATGTCTTATTAGATTTTAATTAGGAAATCTTTGTGCCATACATTGTTGATATTACTTTATCAGGGTTGCTTTGAGAGTCTTCTTAAGGAGTTTCATATATTTTTATAATTTTTATTTTATTTTTTACACAAATGGAGCATAACTTTTTATGTCTCTGGCTGTACTTGATGTAGAGACACACCATTTATGCATTCATACCCATACCTTAAAAAAAGAAGTTTATTATTCATTGTTCTAAAAATTTATCTGGTGATGCAAATCAAAGAGAAAAACAAATGGTAAATGGACATGTAAAAGGTAAGAATTACATATGAAAATAATTCATTAGGATGTTTATCTAAAACCTGAGCACTAGTATATTGTAATAATTGAAGAAATGTACCTATTAAAACTATGTTGAGGAAGAAATAGCAGAAGGTAGATAAGTATTATAGCAGTAGTTTTCAATAAGTGGTTTAATAGGGATTGTAGCTATAAAGTGTGAATTATTAATTCAGTTTCAAGACATGCTCAGACCAAAGGAAATTTAAGAAATGAGCAAGAGGAGAGGATAAGAAAGCATGAATAATAAGAAGACAAAGAGTATAGAAATTAAATGATGGGGAAGAAAGCAGCTATGTACAGTGGAGAGAGGGACATTGAAAGCAAACATTGGAAAGAGGAAGAACAAAGAATTTGGATTGTGAGAAGATTTTATGAATTTTCCTGACCCAACTTTGGCTGAGAGGTAGAATGATTTTTCACACTCTTTGTCTTCTCATCATTGGAAAATCATTGAATTGATCCTGATCACAGAGAGCAATATTTTGTTTACCATAAATAAATATAAACCCATATGGTCAGCTACCTATGTATATAATTTAACTTCATCTAAAATCTAACTACTTCCTAGGTCAGTAAATAGCAGACAGAAACAAATGGGAAAGAGAAAAAACATTTTTTGGAGTGATTGCCAAAGTCATAATTTGATGTCCACTGGAATGTTTATGATTCCTTATAGTTTCAAATTAAGGGATATGACCAGAGGAACCTGTGGCCGTGTTTTAAATAGAACATTAAGGTAGAGGAACTGGAAGTCAAAAGTCTCAAAAATTTAATGAATCATCTGTTGGGAACATGTTTACAATACACATTCTGATTCAGGGGTCTTTGATTCTACATTCCTAATACATCCTAAGGTGATTGCAATGTTTCTGTTCCCTAGGCTACATTCTGAGTAACAAGGGTACGGACTTCACTTTAGAGAAATCTAGTAATGAGCTATCAAGGCAAAGCATAAATGTTGAATTAAATCTGAGCATGTCTCTTTGACAACTGGAAGGAAGTAATGAGGAGCAAACAGAATGCATTTCATCTAGCATTATAGTATATTTGCATTCAGTACAAAGATGAGATTATAGTGGTCCTGAGGTTACTGGGAGACGGGAGACTTCTTGCATTTTGTAAACTGCAGCTACAGTTTATCCTCTCCATAATTACCAGGCACTGGGACTATGAGTTGTTTCATGTTGTCATTTATGTGTGATACATAATCATCCTAGGAACACTGGCTATTTTATTTTTCATTTTGGGTAGGGTGATGCTGGGTATTGACCCCATGACCTTGGGCCTGCTATGGATGCACTCTTTTACTGAGCTTCTTTCTCATCCTTAGATAGCCCATTTTATGGTGAGATAGGTATTTCATGAAAATCCTCAAAATTCCAACAAGATATATCAAACCAGGCTCTTTTTTCCCCCAGACAAAGGCTTTACAACATTTAATCCTTGAACACCAACATTATTATTTTTTGTATTCAACATAATGGTTTTGAAACCTAAATGGTTATTGATATATGATAATTCTGTGACATTTCAGTTTGTTTTGTCTTTGTTATTACCACATTTCAGTATTTTCAGCTTATTATACATTATTTCATAGATGTGGTTCCCATGTCTTTTCACATGAGCGGATCAAGGTGGCTAAACCAGAGAATACAAGAATTGTCAGTGCACACATGTCCCCCTAGGTATGGAAAGACAAGAATATTTTATGAGCTGTCATTCTGAAAGTATATGCCTGAAGTGATCAGTGCAGAGAACTTCATTTGATAAGCAATGAATTGTAGAATTCCCTAGATTATTATTACAACTTTGTACTTCTGAACTTGCAGAACAAATGGAGGGACAGTACGCCCAAATATAATATGATGGATGAAATAATTCTTTCATAATAATAAAGTCATATGCTGTTATTTTTATATAATAGCTTTGACATTTATCCTCTTAGGGTCCCACTTTTGTCCTCTGATTAGGGGTCACATTTCTCTGCATCAATCTGCATGTTTAGAGTGGTGTACGTATACATTTCTGTTTTATTTTGATTGAGGAAACAATCTCACTTTTGGAAACTTCTCTGCATATTTTATCAAACCTATCTTCATGGTTTTCTTTGGTAGGTTTTAAGTATATGATTGTACTAACCAAAACATGCAAACATACCATAATTAAAGTAATCACTATCAAAGCTAAGCCTGTGATTCAGCTGTTGACTAATTCGGCAAAATGTATGAGTTGTTTTGATCTATTCACATTTAGAGATATATGTCCCTTTTGCTTTTTAGTATTTCAAGGGAAATTCTCTAATGTGAAGGTAATTACATTTCTATTTGTATCTTGAATTTTTAATTACATATTATATGAAATATACAATAATGATTTAGCATATTTTAAAAAAATTCATCCAGTCTAGCACTACAGTGAAAGATTCTATTCCAAATAAAGTAGTAGATGAAGAATGTAAGGACACTCAAACCTGGTAAATTTCACAATATAAATTCTCTGGAAAGAAGTATATATTTTTCTTCTTCCAAATTTGAGGGATAGATTTGGCATACTAAAGGCTAGTGTCAGTGTTGGCACCCACGATGAACAATAGAATTTACAAGCACAAGAGAAAAATTTTTAAAGTGTTAAATTTATCTCAGATATTTCTGTGTTTTAAATTTTGCTATTGGAGTCACTACACCTTTTTAGGGCTTCATCCATGTGGATTACTAGTCCTTAATATTTCCACAATGTTTAAAAGTTTTATTGGAGAGGTGGGCAATAAGGCACAACTATAACCTGAGCTTCTAATGAGATTGAGTCAAATGTTTTACTTGATCTCAGGAGTTTGATGCCAGTTTGGGAAATAGGGAAAGCTCATGTCTCAAAAAAATTTTATTTTCAATATGACACCCAGCTTTCTGTGATTACACAAAAGTATCTCAGAATATTGTTCCTTGTTCACAATAAAAAGTTCATTAGAAAACGAGATAATGTGATAAAGAAGCCTGAAGGAAACAAACACTACTTTATGGCATGAATGATAGCCATAATCAAGGAAGACAATGGCTATACTACCAAAAGTGTTATACAGATTTAATGCAATTGCTACTAAAATCCCAATGACATTTTTCATAGAAATAGAAAAAGCAATTCTTAGCAAGAAAAGTGAAGCAGAAGGCATCACAATACCAGACCTTAAACTATACTACAGAGCTATAGTAAAAAAGTAGCTGGTATTGGCACCAAAATAGACTTGATGTCTTCTGTCA
Source organism: Urocitellus parryii (assembly GCF_045843805.1). Lineage (NCBI taxonomy): Eukaryota > Metazoa > Chordata > Mammalia > Rodentia > Sciuridae > Urocitellus > Urocitellus parryii. The sequence continues at coordinate 135,754,257 of NC_135535.1, read as the reverse complement.
GCAGGTTGACTGACAGCTAGGAAGGCCACACCCAAGGGTAGAGTAAGAGAAGGGGACCCAAAAAGGGTGTTTCCACGGAACATTCTATCCTAAAGAGGGCAAGGGGTAATATTACAAAGGAGCAGGTGAACATAGCTCCACCCATGGAGATGTGTGAAGGCATGTCTGTGCACAAAGACACAGTCACTTGCATCCTAAAAATCAGAGCTATCCTCTGGGTTCCCTAGGCAACCAGATCACAGAGTGACTATGCTACACCAATCAGAAGTGGAGACAGATATGGTCACATGCTAGTTTGGCCTCCCACATATATATAAGACTACATGACTAATATGATTCTGCCACATGTACACTCAGAAAATAAGAAATTATATTCCATCTATGTACAATATATCAAAGTGAATAAGTGCACTTTACGGTCATGTATAACTAATTAAAACAAATAAAAAAATTAAAAACAAAATCAAGGAAGACTTCATAAAGCAAAGTTTTAAAAGAAGAAAGGAAATCGGTCAGAATGGAGGACAAAAGTATTTCAGATGTAAGGGATAGGGTATTCATTAATAATGGTGTGAAAATATCAGTCCATTTGGAAACCATTAAAAATGTTTAGCAGTTATTATGAGGTAGAACTTAGTGAACAATGTGAATTTTCATGTTTCTATTTTAAAATTTTGTTTCTGAAGACTTCCACTGATCTTGAGTGGTGAATCTTTGAGGTGCTGTGTGAATTAAATCTGCTAATACATAGTGTCAAAGAACCCAGATGTTTTTTGAGATTTTGGATCAGTAGAAGTATTTCCTTCATAAGTCAATATTTGTCAGGGACATTGAGCAGTTCTGTAATCACAGTTACTTGGGAATTTAGGCCAGTTTCTGGCCAGCATGGCACTTTAGAAAGGTGGTATCTCAAAATAATATAAAAGGCCTAGGGATGAAACTCAGTAGCAGAGTATTTGCCAAGCATGCACAAGCCTTGGGTTCAGTCTCAGGATCATATCCACCCCCACAAGGCAGCAATAAGAATTGTAATATGAATATTCAACAAAATTAAGCTTAATTTAAATACATATTGGGAAATATAAATAAATTATTATGGGGTATTTATTTTTATTTTGATCAAGTACTCTCTTTATAACTAGTCTAAGTAGTTTAAATAAGTCTATACATTTGTCAACAGAACCACATTTAGATGTGGCACTTGAGAAAGGGCAAAAAACTTTCAATGGTACTAAAAAGAAGCAGCCAAAGTATGTAAACATGCAAATTTAAACTCCTGGCTCCCTATGGTTTTAATTGGTTTAATAATAAAAATCAGGTCAAATGAAATTATCTTTAAGAATAGTCTTTGAAATCCAAAAATCATCATTTAGACACTTAAGTCTAAAAGCATATGAACTGTTATGAAACTATAAATAATTTCAGAATTTATGATAACAAATCTAAACTTTATCGTTGGGATTAAGGCAAAAGTTTTCTGATAATTGTGCTTCTCTTTTGATAGCCTTCTTATATGATCAATAAGTTAAGATAAAATAGAATACATTAACTTATTTTGCTTAGTATGATATTCTCTAACTCTATCCATTTACCTACAAATGTACCTATTAAAAAGTATTAACAGAAAAGCCTGAAATGTTAATGACTGTTATCGCATCAGTTTTCAACAAGAGGTTGAATTTTGAGTGTTGCTGTATGAGCTGATTATTAGCTTCATTTGAAGACATATTTTGTTCAAAGGGAATTTGGGAAATAAGAAAGTGGAGAGAAGAAAAAGGCATGAAGAATAAAAAAATCAAGGAGTACAGGAAGTAAATGATGGGAAAAGAAGCAGATGTGTGCAGTGGACGGAGGGGCATTCAAGGGAAGAGGAAGAGCAGGGAATTTGAGTTGTGGGAAGAATTTTTGAGTTTCCAGAACCATTTTTATCGAAGAGGTAATTTTTCACACTCTGTCTTTCTCATTGCTAGAAAGCCATTGAATTTCTTCAGATGACACAGAGCAATAATATGATTACAAAAAATATAAACCTATATGTTTATCCATATAACTTAATATCATCTAAAATGTTACTAAGACAGTAAATAGCAGAGAGACAGAATGGGAAAGAGTGATTGAAGTGATTGCCAAAGACATTATTTGATAAATGTCCACTAGAAAGAGTGACTCATTTAGCTAAAAGTTAAAGGACATGGATGGGAGGAGCCTGTGGCTACCTCCAAGTAGGAAATTTAGGTAGAGGACTTGGAAATGAATCAGTAAATTCCAGAACTCTCACAATTTAATTAATCATATGTTGGGGACCATGCTCACAATGCACATTCAAATTCAGCCATTCTTTGATTCTACATTTCTAATACAATCTAAGGTGATTCTAATGTTCCTGCTCCATAGAATATATTCTGGGTGGCAAGGGAAAAGACCTCTTTCTAGAGAAATCTCAGTAAGGACCCTAAGATCCTAGTTCAGGATATAACCAGATCATGGGGAAGTATAAATCTTGTTTATTTTTAAAAATTTTTAAATTTTTTAAAATGAATCTTCTTTATAATCTGAGCATGTCTCTTGACAGTTGGGAAGGAGGTAATAATGGAGAAACAGAGGATGAATTTCAGGTGACTTCAATACAAAGATGAGATTATAGTGGCATTGAGGTAGCCACTATATTGTGTACACTATAGCTACTCATTTCTCCTCTCCTCAATGGCCAGACATTGGGAATATGTGTTGCATCATATTATTAGTTCACATGAGATACATATAATTTTAGAAGCATTGGCTATATTATTACACATAGCTATTTTTTTTCCATTTTGGGGAGTGATGGTACTGTGAATTAACTACATGGCCTTGGGCCTACTATGGATATACTCTTTTACTGAATGATATTCTCATCTTTATGTAACTAATTTTCTGATAAGATAGTCATTTCATGAAAATCCTTGAAGGACTAAAAAAATATCAAACCAGAATAATTTTGTAAGCAGAAGACTCTGTAGAGTTAATTTCATAGAGTTAATTTCTTGAACACAATAATTATCATTTTTAATATAATGATTTTTGAATCGTAATTGTTATTGATGTGATAACTCTGGCATTTTAGTTTGCTTTCTTCTCTGTGATTACCACATTTTAGTATTTTATGTTTATTATACATTTTTCATAGATGTGTTTCCTATGTCTTTTCATGAATGGATCAAAAAACGACGAGGTGGCTAAACCAGAGGATACAAGAATTATCAGTGTACCATGTCTCCCTTAGGTATGTCAAGACAAGAATATTTTTATGAGATGTTATTCTAAAAGTATGTCTGAGCTAATCAGTGCAGAGAACTTTGTTTAATGAGCAATGGATTTAAAAATTCCCTCATCCATTATTGCAACTTTGTACTCTTGTAGAATAAATGGAGGGACAGGACACATAAATATAATATGATGGATTAAATAATTCTTGGATATTACATTAAAGATACATGCTGTTACATTCTGACATCAGCTTTGACATTTATGTTCTCAGGGTCCCACTTTTGCCCTCTGATAGAGGTCACATTTCTCTCCCATCAATCTGTGTATGTACACATTCCTATTTTATTTTTGTCATTGGAAACAAACATAATCTCACTTTTAGAAACAATTTTTTAAAAATTTTACACAATACCTTTATTTATTTTTATGTGGTGCTGAGAATTGAACCCAGTGCCTCATATGTGCCAGGGAAGTGCTCTGACATTGAGCTACAACTTAAGCCCTCACTTTTGGAAAGAAGAAATATAGTTGATCAACAAATATATTCCTGGTGTTCTTCAGTGCATTTCAGTCATGTGAATGTACTAATCACAACAAGCCAACACACCCCAAAACTAATTATCAAAGCTAAGCACAGTGATTCAGCTCCATACTAATTCAGCAGTAATGGATTTTATCCTCTTAATGTTTAATGATATATGTCCTTTTTGCTTTTCAGTGTCTCAAGAGAAATTTCCTAAGGTGAAAGTAATTACATTTCTATTTGTATCTTGAAGTTTTAATTGCATATTGTATGAAGTATGTAATATTTATTTAATATCTTTTTTTCTGAACCCATCCATTTCAAAGAAAGATTATTTTCCAAATAAAGCAGTAGGGGTGAAGGATATAAAAACGCTCAAACCTGATAAATTTCATGACACAAATTTTCTAGAATGAATTATGTTCAAATGTGAACTGGAAAATGCAGTGTATATACACAATGGACTTTTATTCAGCCATAAAAAAATGAAAGCATGTCATTCACAGGAAAGTTGATGAACTAGAGATCATTATGTTAAGTGAAATAAGTCAATCTCAGAAGGTCAAGGAGCATACATTTTCTCTCACATGTGAAAGCTAGAGAGAAAAAAGGAAAAAAATTGTGGGGTAAAATCTCATGGAAATTAAAGGGATATCAGTAGAGGTAACGAATGAAGTGAGAAGGGAGGGAAGAAGTGTTGGGGAGAGATATTGGTCAAATTGTATTGTTATATTTTGCACATGTATGAGTATGTAACAAATCCCATCATTCTGTACAACTATAGTACATGAATAAACATGTGGAAAAAAAATCAAAGTAGATGAAGCATCCTATTTGTCAAGAATACATTGGTTTTACTCCCACATAGATAATGGGGCTAAGGAGGTTATTTATATATTCTACTATGGTTATTGAAAATGAAGTTTGGGAAGCATCTCAGTTCCTAGAATTTCATTCTAGCAATGCAGCAGTTTCATTCTGCTCCTTCTATTGTGGCAAACTCTGGTTTATGTATTTGAGTGAGCTTCTTCACTCTTGATATCCCAGGGTTCAAACAAGAAGAGAACATCAAATGACAAGGGGAGAAAAATAGCTCAGCACAACAAGAGGAAATCTTCCTTCTGTTACCAAAGCCCACAATGCCACAGTCCCTAATCCTGGCTGTTTAATATAAAATCCCCGGAGAAAATACTAAACAGGGCACATCTTGTGTCATCTCTTTATTTCTTCCAGTCATACAGGGTATGCAAATGTAGGTAGCAGAGAGTGGAGAAAAAATAAAGTACAGAATGAGTTAATTATGGTTTATGTAATTCTGAAAAAAGAATTTGTTCAACTCAAACAGAAATGACAAAAATTCAAGGATCATTTATAAAATTAAAGAAGCAAAAAATATTATTATGGACTAATAGCATGACAATCATACTGTCAATTTATGAAGTCAGTGATGAGAAGAAAAATAATTCTTATTGAGAACAACTATTATTCTGAGCATTGAACTTTCATTAAAGGTGGGAATAAAAAGGAAGAAGTATAAAATTAACCAGATGAAGGCATCACAAACCCCATATCACAGGGACAAGGACACTGATGATGATGGTGATAAAGCCACAAATGCTCTGTGGACATGTCAAGTAAGCCATCCCTAACCAGAGGTGTGCTTCTTGAAGAACTCTTGGTGTAATTTCACTGAACTGAGACTGCTTCATTGCCTTGGCAAACGTCCTGCTCAAAGAATTCTATGATACTGCGGAATTTATTGGCTCAGACAGCCCTAGGTTCAAACTTAACTCTCCAGAGATAGGAAGAGATACCAGTGCTAGATACCTAGACTTGAGGTACCAGCTGCCTGCAGTAGGAAGAATTACTGCAGAAGTGATAAGTCCCCAATCAGGCCAACTTCCCCACAGCTTCTAGCTTCTTATTCACCTTGAAGGACCCCTCCTCACAATAAACTCCTTTGGTTTCACTATAAATAAATCATTCATGGGTTTTTTTTCTATTGTTAGGATCAGACCCATCAGGTATCTTCCACTGATCAAGCCCCCACTTTAAAAAATATTTTTCTGCATCTTTTGCTTTATTTCTTGATATTACTTTTCAGCCTTTTATTTCCAGCTGACCCACACCTCTGTTACTTATTCCCTCTCCATGCAAGCCACAGGTAATAGTGATGGATTAATTCAACAAAGAAAGAACTGAAATGCTGATCACCAATGGTTTTCTCTTTAAAATAATGAAGAATACAATGGGAAAGGCAATGGCAATATTCCCAGTAGTAAACTGTCATTTTTCTATGAAAATAGTTTTGCTTAATATTCTTGATTAACAAAATTTATGCTTTTACTGCAGATATCCAGCCTTGTGGGGCATCAGAAAAATGCAAATAAACCATGAGATGCTATTTTTCATATATATATTGATAAATATTTACTTAAAATAATAACCAATGTTGGCAATTATAAAGATAAAGACATTCTCATGTCCTGTTGATAAATAAAATATGTCAGTACTTTTCAAATGATGTAGTAGCATGTACTAAAATTTCAAAATATTATTTCATAAATCTAACAGCTTCTTTTCTATTACTAAATCTTTCTGGAACAGGAAAATGTGATTTATAAATGTGTTCATACACCCATTTGTTAAGGACCTGTGTTTTAGTCAGTTTTTTTGCTGCTGTGACTAAAGGACCTGACCAGAACAACCATAAAGGACAAAAGGTTTATTTGGGGGTTCTGCATTCCTCAGGGCTTGAGGCTGAACATTATGATGAAGTGTATGGCAGAGGAAAGCATCTCACAAGAGGATCAGAAACAGAGATCTCCACTTGCCAGATATAAAATATATACCTCCATAGCCACATGAACCACTTCCTCCAGCCACACCCCACCTGCCTCTAGTTACCACTCAGTTAATCCCATCAGGGATCAATTCACTGATTATGTTAAGGCTATAACCAAATAGTTTCTCCTCCATACCTTTTTGCATTGTCTCATATGTGTGATTTTGGGGGACACCACATCTAAATCATAACATTTCTGCTCCTGGCCCCCAGAAGTTCACACTCATCTGACAATGCAAAATACATTTAATTTAGTCCATTTCCACGAGTCCCAATAGTCTCAACAGTTAGAAGATTATTCAAAGTTCAAGTCCAAGTCTTCTCTGAGGCTCAAGGCAATCTTGCATTGTGAGCATCTCTAAAATTTCAAGCAATTTACAAGTGTCAATATATAATGGTACAAAGTAAACATTTCCATCCACAAAACTAGGGGCACAGAAAGAAGGGATAGGACCAAAGCAAGGCTGAAATCCAGCTGGGCAAACAAGTCCTATAGCTTCATGTCTGACATCTGGGGCACATTGTTAAGGGCCATACGACAATTTTGGCATATAGGCAATGGCAATTTTGCCCATATAGACTCCATTTTGCCCTGAGACACTACATCATATAAGAAATGCTTCTCCCAGGGAAAGCCCCACCTCTGTACTCATCAACAGTTGCTTAGCATAGCATGTTTAGCAACACAAAATGGCAATTCTTACACAATGTAAAAGCATTCTCTCTTTGGTTTCCATTTTTCTTGGATAATGTACCCTGTCAGATTATCTAGATGTTAGTAACCTTCTTTAACTTGTACTCAACTAGGACGTTTTGGCCCACACTCTTTTCTGCTTATGATTTTAGATCTCATGATGTTTGTTTATGGTTTTGAATCATAGCAAGAGCCATGTATGCTTTAATATGGTTTTGGACTATAAAAGGTGTACTCAAACCCTGGGAGGGGGTTGAAGGATATAGACTTGCAGCCTACCCCTTGGCCTGCCAGCTGGTGGATCTGGACTGCCAGCTGGTGCATGAAGTGTCCATCTCCTGCTTTAAGATCTCACCTTAACATGGCATCATGATGTTCTCTCCAAAGGGACTGTGTAGCTTTGCCCTTGTACCCTTGTTGGTTGCACCCAAGTGGACTTTCTGTTGGCTTCCCTCTGCTCAATTCCTGCAGTTTTCCTAGGATGATGTCCCCATGTTACTGGCATTTCTTTTTTTTTTTCTTTTTTTTTATTGATTGTTCAAAACCTTACAAAACTCTTGACATATCATATTTCATGCATTAGCTTCAAGTGAGTTATGAACTCCCATTTTTAACCCAAATACAGGTTGCAGAATCACGTCGGTTACACATCCACATTTTTACATAATGCCATACTAGTAACCATTTCTTAATCTCGGTGTTCTCCACTAAAGCTTTGGTTTCCTCCTCACATCTTCACACTTTTGATTTCTCAGGGGGTGCCTGCAGGCACTCCAACCTGAAGCACTTCGCCTGGCTTTCCAAGCCTTCCTTTGAAATCTTTGTGGAAGCCTCCATGACCCCCTAATTACAGCATCCTGCATTTCTGCAGAACCAGCACCAGATGGTTGACGACCAAATCTGCCACCCTTGAGTAGTAGCCAAGCCTCCAGGGACTCTGTCTGCATTAGCCTCCAAGTGCCTGGGTGGGTAAAAACATTGAAAAAACTTCCTAGGTCCTCTTTCATAAGAAGGGTGCCCCTTCAAGAGAAATTTCATTTTTACTCCCTTGCACTTGAGATGAGTGTGGTCTTGCCAGCTTCTAAGAAGCCCTCAAGCCATCTTATTGTCTCTGGGCAAAGTCTTTAGCATTTCTTTAGTGGCGGTAATGTCTTTAACAACAACAACTTTCTTACCCTAGTTTTATTGTGGCCTTTCAAATCCATGTTTTTCAACTCTTTCTGTGCTGCTTTCTGCTCCTGATTATCATAATAAATTTGGCTAAAAGCTGCCAGCAGTATCAATGCCATCACCTGAATGCTATGCTGCCTAGAAATTTCTTCCACCAGATGAAGAAGTCAGCCCCACCAAAAGTCTTAGAACATGGGCAAAATGTAGACAACTTCTCAGCCAGAACATAACACAAATGGCCTCTAGTCCAATTACCAATATTGTCCTCCTTTTCCTTTGAACCCTCTTGAGTGCTGTCTTCACTGTCCACAGTCCTATTGGCCTCTGGTCTTCTGAGCTCCCACCAGAATTAGCCATTAAGCTCTGCTTACAACAACCTAAAGCATTTCCAACTTGTACTGCTAAACATCTCAAAATTCCTCTGTTTCCAAAAGGCAACAAAAGCTTCTGAACCTCAGGGTAAGTTATTGTCACTTATAGGTACCAATTTCTGTTTTAGTCAACTTTTTAACCACTATGATGAAAGGACCCGACCAGAACACTATAGAGAAGGGAAGGTTTATTTAGGGGCTCATGGTTTCAGAGGTGCTGATTTACAGGCCCAGCCAGCCGGGCTGCGGAAAGACAACAGTCTCTATTCCTCAGCCCAAGGTGAGACAGGGCATTATGGTGAAAGAGTATGACGGAGGGAACTAGCTCACAAGATGATCAGGAAGCAGAGACCTCCACTCACCAGATACAAAATAGATACCCCATAGCCACATCCCCAATGAACAATCTCCTCCATCCACACCCCACCTGCCTCCAGTTACTACTCAGTTAATCCCATCAGGGATTAAGTTAAGGCTAAACCCAATAATTTCTCCTTTAAACCTTCTTGCATTGTCTCACACATGAGATTTTTTTGGGGGACACCTCATCTAAACTGTAGCAATGTGTATTTTGTATTATACAAAACTTAGAAAGGTGACTATATCTGATGTGTATGTACATGTACTTTGAAGATATGCAGTGCAATATGTACATTGAAGATATGCAATGCATATACTGAGCACATTTATATAAATATTTTGTACTAAATGTGTATGTGAAGGGGGCATTTAGTATGGCTTGTCATATTAAATTGGAGCTAGTTTATATCCTCATCAATAAGGAAAGATTTAAATTGTCATGTTTATAAAATAATTAAGCATATAGCCATTTAAAATTATATTAGCTCTCTAGTGTACTATTTATTTCACAAGTAAAGTGTATTTAAGGCAACTATTTTAATGACACCTTTTAAGCACAATTTTATTTTACTACTTACAAAAGGAAGTTACAAAAGGAAGCTGCCTGCACACTAGCACTGTACCTTGGTATAGCAGTACTACTTATCAATAGATTGAGGTACTTGTTCCTAATGTCCACATGCTCAAATAATGAATCCCCATATTAATCTGAATATTGTGAATGCATTGCACATGGGGGTCAATGTTTTATCAATACTTCATCATATTGGGTAAGATCTATTAAAATTAAATCTTCAATATACTAAAGTAAGTATTGGCAAACTTTTTCTGCAGACAGTAAATATTTTAGTCTTTGTGGACAACAAAGTCTCTGTGTTGTATCTCAAACATGTTACAGACACTAGTGGATGAGTATGGGTGCATTTTACTAAAACTTTAAGGGGATGTAAATATTCCTATGGATAGCATTTGTTTAGGCTGCATGTTACTCTGGGTTCTATACCCAGCACAACAAAAAATGAAAAACAAAACAATAAAATTTTCTTTAGAAAAATATGCAAAATGATGGATCTGTCCTACAGGCACTAATTTGTTGACTTTTGAACTAAAACCAAGGTGTAGCTAGTGAAGTGAATCTTTCTTGTAAAGGCCAATTGCATGTATATCATTATCTTTTTTATATTTGAGCATGTGTAACACCATATTATTCAACAGTGACTTAATATACAACTTATGAATTATGAGTTTGTAAAATTAAATTATGTTTGGAATTGCTACCTTTTTATTACTGTTACAGAATTAAATGTTTTAATATAACTAATAACTTTGTACATGCATCCCCCCCAAAAAACAAATGGCGAATGTTTTCTCTAATAAGGAGGGTGACTCAAAGTGGGGTACGGAGGGAGAGCATGGGAGGATTAGATTATTTCTAGATAGGGAAGAGGGGTGGGAGGGAAAGGGAGGGGAAGGGGATTAGCAAGGGTGGTGGAATTGATTGTCATCATTATACAAAATACATGTTTGAAGATTTGAATTTGGTGCCAACATACCTTATATACAAACAGAGATATGAAAAATTGTGGTATATATGTATAGTAAGAATTGTAATGCAAAAAAAGTACATGTGTAGTGGCATAAATTAGTGTGAACATACTTTATATACGGAGATATGAAAAATGTGCTGTATATGTGTAATAAGGATAGTAATGCATTCCACTGTTGTGTATTTAAAAATAAATAAATAAATAAATAAATAGTATCCTAGAAGTAGAAGATTTGCTTGAAGTAAAAATTGCCATCCTTGAAATATTTTGTCTTTCTGTGGTAATGTCAATATGAGCAAATGATAATCAATTTGTATATCTAAGAAATTTTAAGGGTTCTTTCAGTTTAGTTTATAGTTTCATGAATTAATGATTCAATAACTTCATCCAGTTTCTTTGCGTGGCACATATTTAATTGAAAAAAACATGAAAGTGTCACAAATATACTATCTAATCATTATATAAGGATTGAAAAATGCAGTAAATTAGAGAAATGTTAGATCATCACCAAATATGCTACTTAGATATGAGGCAAAAGGATATGTACTCACTGACATAAATCCCCTCCCCATTTTCTTTATTTTCTTTCTTCTTCTTTTTTTTAAATTTATTCACTGTAATTCCAGTAACAAACCCCAGGACCCTAAGCATACTAGGCAAGTGCTGCACCATTGTACTACATCCTCAGCCCTCCATGTTTGAATTCCAGCCTTTCCTCCAAAATTGCTTTTTCCAATTTTACCTCCAATTTTCACCTGAATAAACCTGGAAACAATTTCTTCCATATCATGTTACTTAACCTATGGGTAGTATTGGACCCCATGGAAACATCCTGTAGCACACTTTCTTCACCTGGCTTTCAGGATGTCACTCAACCCTCTTATTTCCTCCCACCTGAGTCCTTCAATCTTTTTTTTATATATCTTTATTTTATTTACTTATTTTTATGTGGTACTGAGAATCGAACTCAGGGCTTTGCATGTGCTAGGCAAGCGCTCTACCACTGAGCCACAACCCTAGTGCCCGCCCCCCCCCTCCTGAGTCCTTCAATCTTAAGTCTGTTTTATTTGCTTCTCTTCATACCCTCTTACCTTTTACTTATACTTTTTTTTAATTTTGTTTTTTTTATTATTATTTTTTTATAATGATTTATTTTTTCTCTGAGAATTTATTCCTATACAAGGCATGTAAAGACTCATGTCTTATTTTTTTTTAAAATTTTTTTAAGAGAGAGTGAGGGGGGAGAGAGAGAGAGAGAGAGAGAGAGAGAGAGAGAGAGAGAGAGAGAGAGAGAGAGAGAGAGAGAATTTTTTAGTTCTCGGCGGACACAACATCTTTGTTGGTATGTGGTGCTGAGGATCGAACCCTGGCCGCACGCATGCCAGACGGGCACGCTACCGCTTGAGCCACATCCCCAGCCCTTAATTTTGTTTTTAATGATGGAAACAACAACAAAAATATCTAAAACCAAAGCTTCTGGAAGAACCATTTGTTCTTGCCTGTCTTGTACCTCTCTTCAAACTTAATCTTGGCTTCCCGACGGGCCTTATGTTTAAGAGCAGGGTCTCTGAAGACATCCTTGTTGACGACAGTTTTGTCCAAGGGGATATCGACAGAGTACCTTGTGGGCATGAGGTGATTGTAATTATAAACTTTCACAAAAGACTTGATCTTTGACCTTTTGGCGATTTTCTTCTTGCCCATGGCAGCTGTCACTTTGCGGGGATAGTGGTCTATTCCAGCCACCAGAGCATGGCTGTAGTTATACTTTTTATATACCAGTTATTTCCAAATTGTAATCCTCCAGCACAATCTTAACTCTTTAATTATAAAACTTTATAATAAATTGCCTTCTTAGCTGTTGAGTGTCCACTCAGCAGGTCCAAAATTGATCTAAAACATTTCCTCATACCTACCCCTCATTTCTACTTGAGTTAAGTGACAAAATAACATGGTGTCTTTCTTGACTCATCTTTTATGCCTCATATCTTTTCTGTTTGTAAATATTGTCGAGTCTGTTGTCTAAGTTAGCCACATTTTCCACTTCCAACCTACCAGCATCTCCTGTTTAGATAAGTGTAAATAGTAGGCAAGTTGGTCTCCTAGTCTCTTTTTAAATCCTTTTTCCATCCATTCTTATCATAATGGACCAATTAGACCACCTCCGATTTTATTATAGATATGTTATATACGCCCACACTGCTCTAGTGGCCTCCCATTTCCCTGAGTCCATGTAAAAACTCTTCCTAATGTGTACCAGATAATATACCATCTGTCTCCTGTCACAAGTCTGACTCTAGTTTGTATTTTCACTCTTCTAGTCCTACTGATCTTCTCACTCTTCTTTATACTCTGCAGGCATACCTCTGTACTTGAAGCATTTCTATCCACTTCCTAGCTTTCTCCTTCTTTCATTTTTTTTTCTTTAAAGCAACTCTCTTAGCAAGATATGCCACTCTCTTGGCCATCCTGACTCACATGTGTACCCACTTCTCCCATACGATGCGTAGACATTTTTATTTTCCTGCTTTTGTCTTCATTCCCTGCCACACTTTACATTTTGGCTGTCTAAAGTGTTTATCGTTGTTGTGAGCCTACTTCACTCTCATAACTGAGATTTTTGTCTGTTTACTCCTATGTCCTCAGTGCCTATAAGTGCATAGAGTAACTGTGGAACTATATATATTACATTTGTGAGTGGAGTTTGCTCTTGGTGTGGTGTCTGAAAAATTCAACTAATTCTCACTTAGGAAAAGATAGATATGTCTATTTTGACAACCTTACCTAGTAATAAAATATGCAGGTTTTTGATTCTTTGTGCTCTTTTATTTTTATAAGCTATACTCTCTACATTAATGTTGTTCCATTGAGTCACAAAAGTCCAATATCATTATTAATTATATTAATATTTACTAATAATTATGATCTTTTAGCTCTATTAAAATGGATTAAATCACTGCAAACTTCATTTATATCTTATTAAGAAAATTAAAATGAAGGTAGTAAATTTCATGAAGCTTAAAAAGTAATTGTCAAGAGGATTAAGAATCTTCAGTAACTGAAATAAAAATTTAAATGTATTACTTTCTTTGGTAAGTGTCAGGTTCAGTCCCTTCTAACACAGTAATCTGATTATTTTTTATAGGGTTTTGCAAACAGTGAAGTTTAGGGATCATCCAACTGTCAGAACGTAAGTAAGTTTATCCCGTAGCAGCATGTTTATTCAAGTCATACAGTTTTTGATTGCTTGGCATTTTAGAGCATGCTCATTGAAATGAGTCTATCTCTGTTTGGCTGCCTTTTAGGAAACAGCCAACTCAGACTGGTTGGTATTTGAGGCCAATGGACATTTATTGATTTAATAGTTTTCATAGTGTTTAGATGCTACTTATTACTGTGATTGAAGATCAATCCTTTCTCAAGGATGTTTACTGTTTAAAAGATGCTTTCCATCAACTTCAAAAATAAAAATGATTTAATATCCCAGAATATAGACTTACATTTTAACTTTGACACAAGAGGTATTACTTAATAATTGCTCAAAAATATCTGTTTAAAAAAAGTTTAGATGGTTAGAATTCTTAGTCCAAACAAGAAGAGTTATGCACATTAATTTTTTGGTAAATATTAATTTTGATTTATTTTTATGGGCTCAGGCTCAACTTCTAACAAAATAATCTCAAAGGGTAAATTTCATTTTCTTTATAAATTTGTGTAGATGGGTAATGGTGATGTCTTGTGATTATTCTCTATGTTTTCTCATATAATTACAATGGTCTGTAGTTAAATTCAGCTTTTTTTATATTAGAATTACATACCAGGATAAAGCCTTAAAATTTACAAATTCATTTTGAAACAAATTCATAAGTAGTCAGAATGTTACTATTCTGAAGTCTGTATAATAGCATTCGAGTATTTCATGAGAGGTTTTTATCACCATGATGATGTTTTCTTTCATCTTGTATGATTGTGTGTTTAAAAACTATCTAAATTGCTTAACATTATATTTAAAAACAAAACCAAGCAAATGTAGCATACATGAATTGTTATTTTCCTAAGCACCACTGCTTGTGGGTAAGGAGCTCTAGTCTCTCAGTACAGCATCCAAGCTTTGTGAGCAATCATCTATTATTACTTGCTGCTACATATTTTACACTCTCTGAATTTTCTAGAAAGCGCCTAGATGCCATATACTCAATCTTTGTGTTATTCTCTACATAGAATGGTTTTCTTGCCTGGTAGGATCTCTTATATTTTACCCGTACCATAAAGTCTTTCTTGGGCTCAGATCTAACGTTTTGTGTACTAACTCTTATATATCACATTGTATCATAATTATACATTTATTTTTCAAAACAAAACAGAAAATGTACATTTTCTTATATTTAGCTTCCACTTCATAGATTTTTAAAATTAGTGAATGAATTAAGATGGGAAAAATTGGAGTTTTACCAAAGTTGCCTTTTATTCTGTCAGTAGAATTATTGGAAATCGTTGGCTTTTTTTGTGGACTTTTTTAAACTAGTGGTCCTGCCTTGCCCATGAAGAAAGTAAAGAAAGACAAAGTTGAAAAATGGATCTCCAAAGAGTATGCAATTACACCATCTTTAGGGTTGGCTGACTCATTTGCTGGTAGTCTTCTGCAAATGAAGGATGGTTGCAGCTTAGGTGAAATAAATCAGGAATAAGGAAGAAAAAAAAATCCATCCTTCATTTCCCTTTGAAGGGGTATTAGCAGTCAATACTTTTTTTTATATTGGCGACCTCTTTAATATCTAGAGACTGGATATTATAAAATCAGGACTCCTTTATTTATTTATTCAGTATATACAGAATATATACAGTACAGCAAAGTTAAACTAAATGCATAATACAGGGCACTCTAAACACCTTTTGCAATTTCTTCCCTTCCACCTCCTCAACCCAGTGAACAAATATAGACAGTATTCTGTTCACAGGTAGTTTAACAATTCCAAACACAATATTTCCCATCAGAAGAACTATCTTACAAAAAGTTTTACTCTACTACTTCTACTTTCAAATACATCAAACACTTCTAAATATATAGAAGGACTAGATATGCCACAAAGAACCTGTCCACTCTTTTAGACAGTACTGGTAAATAAAATTGCACATGTAGCAGTGATTATAAACTAAAGTATAATAATATGACCATTTTTTCCTCAAACCTTTTCCTACTCACTTCTCTCTACTTTCAGTCCAGTGGACAAGAATAGGCATATAAGTAATACTTAGAGATGGCTGAACAAATTAAAATCCAAAAGTCATTTATGAAGGAAAGCTTTTTTTTATGAATTTCAACATGAAATGTAAAAATGCGCTAATTTTACTAACTACTTGGTCACATACTGGTAACCTCTTTAACATCTAGACTAGACGTTGTAAAATTGGGACTTATTTGTCCATTATATACAAAATAAAATGTACAAGACATACAGAAAACTGATGTCTGAAAATGTCCAAATTTGAACACATCAACATATTGCCTTTTACAATTGCTTCCCTCCTACCTCTTCCACATCATTGAACAAGTACTCTCATAGAGGTGGTTTAACAGTTCCATTCCCAAAAGACAGTATTTCATATTTTTAGCAGAAAGATATTTACAAAGGGATATTTTACTACCTCTAAAAATATACACACTCGATATTTCAAGTAAGGACTCAATTTGTCCACTAATGTACATGACAAGCTTGAATAAAGTGCACACATGTAACAATAGTTCTAATTTGGAAATGTTTTCAAAATGTGAGCATTCTGGTCCTTTGCTGACCCTGTGGGCTTTAATGCTCAAATTTTCAGAAAATACTTCCTAGAATTGAAACACAAAACATACAGAATTTGTTTACTAATTCTCCTTTTGTCATATACTGGTGACCTCATTAACATCCAGAAAGACTATATGTAGATTAGGACACATTTGTCCTTTATATACACTATGTATACAGCAAAATAAAACAAAACCCATAAATATGTGGGATAATGGTTTCTCTTGCCTCATTTAAGCATACTGGCATGGTGCTCCAGAGAACCAGCACACAATGTATACTACTCAATAGGAGATTTGGCTATTATATCTCCGAGACATTTCATAAAAATTTTCACAAAGAAATTTACAAAAATGTGTTATATTTCACTACTTCTACTTTTAGCATATATCAGTCACTTTAGAATATCTAAAAAGTCTAGATATTTCAAAAGAAAGTATTTAGCATTTTCAACTATGTATACAGTAATGAAGAATAAAACGGACACACACACAAAAAAACAATGGTTACAAGATGAAAAATGTCTTTTATATATAACCAGTCTGGCATAGGACCTCCTTCTTCTGTCAAAAGTCTTCTCCATGTCCTCTAACCTACTGATCAAGCATGGACAAGTGTCACTCCTAGAGGTGGTCTAACAAATCTTTTTCAAAGTCACTTCCAGAAGACATTTCTGATTTTTTTTTAAAAGACGTTATTTAACGTTATTTTCTCTGTCATACATGGGCAACCTCTTTACATTAATAATGTTTAGAAGGAGCAAAAGTTTTAAATGGTTGGGGGGGAAAGTTGAAAGCAGCATTTTCACATTATATACAAAGTGCAGGTAAACTCTCCCAAAGGGTGGTGGGGTTTCCGACTGGTCAGATAGGGTAGGGGTTATAATGCAGATGCTACCCGACCGTTTCCCTCTGGTACAAGGAACACCAACCGCCCAGGTCTAACCGTTCCACCGGTTCCACCCGTCCACCTCTTTGCTTTGCAAAACCGTCTTCCAGGACGGTTAAGGCCTTTGTCTGCCTTGTCAGGTCAATGTGCCATCTCCTGGAGCCGCACCACGCGGTCATGGAGAGTCCTAATCTGCCAGGCTCCACTGTGTAGTGGCCAAGCTTTGGAGCCTCCACTTGCCTTCTTGGGCCCTTGAAGCCCCTACCGGCCTCTGTGGCATTCAGGAGGCTGCCAGTCTCGCTTGCCTCCCCTCCCCTCGCCAGTCCTGCACTGCTCAAAGGTGCCAGGTCCTCAGTGCTTCTGGTGGACTGCGGCCAGTCAAAAGGGACTTCCACCCTACTCGCTGGCCCAGCCCCAGAGGGCCCGGGGAAGCAGATCTCACTGAGTACCTTACATCACGCTCTCTGCCGGAATTGGCAGTCTATACTTTTTGTGAAAATAAGATAGAATGATGTAGCTCAGGTCAGAGGAAGGGAAAACTCCTGCTGCTGACAGGTTGACAAAGATGAAGCCAAGTGACTTGGACAAGGAGTAAGTACCTTGTCTTCATGAAAGCCTGACTTCAATGGAAAATTGTAGGAAACTCCTTGGAGAATTTCTCCAGGGAAAGGCAATGGAAAAGTGAACAACGACTAAAGAAGAATGTGGAACTAAGGAGTTAAAGAAGAAAAAAGCCATGTTTTGGGTGTATTTAAATTTTATTCTTTGTTTTGATTCTATTAGTAGTAACATTCTTGATTCCTTAATGCTATTCTTTCAGTTTACACTTGAAGCTTCCTTGTGGGAAATTATTATAAAATTTATGTGTATAAGAAATAAATTAAAAATATAGGCAATTTATATATAAAAGATAATAGTCTTAATGCATTTTATTTTTATGAAAAAACTTTCTTTGTTTTCTTTTTTAGGCCCTCAGAGAAAACATCTAATGAAAAGGGCAAGGTATTGTTAGAAATAATACAAAATAATATTTTATTGATAAAGTATATTATGAAAGGCAAAATGATACAGTACAAAAAATATGAATTAAAAATATATTGTAAAAGATAAGGTGAAAGAATTGAGAATTTCTTGTTATATATAAGGTTTACTTTGAAAATGACTAAGAAAGAATAACCATTGATAAAGGTTTCCTTTTGACAGAAATCAGTTCTTTGAAAACCTACCTGTGCTTTATATCAAAGATGAGTAATTACTACCTCTATGTATTTAGTATATACGGTACATTTTTATATTGGATTATTGTTTGATAGGTCAGAAAACAAGTAAACGCTATGGAGGATCTTGGTGAATCACAGTCAGCTGTAATAGCCGCACAGGCTTCTGAGGTGGCTCACCCTGATTATGAGAATATTTTGGTGGTAATTGAACAACTAAACAAGCCATATGAAGGTAGGACCTTTGCATAAAGATGAGGCCTTCTGATGTATATTATAGAAATAGATGCACATAGGATGCTTAGCACAGTACCATAGAACACTGATGTGTTACAATGATGTTCATTTCAGAAATGTGCTTTGCATTAAAATACAATGAGAACTGTGATATACTCTCAAGTAAACACCTGGATTATTCCCACTGTTCTTTTCTTTGTGAATGTCACTCCCACTTCTTTTCTTGGCTCTCTTCCTCTCTTGTGCCTTGAGGATCATCGGGTCAGGTTACCATTGTCTCTACCTGAATTTTGTAGTAAACTTAGACCTATTTTCCCTGCTATTTCACCTCCTGAAACTATGCTCTTTTATGCAACCTTATGTCAATAATACCTCATTAAATCTTTCGAAAATAAAAATCTGTATTCTAAGAAGAAACATATAAGACAGTGGTTGGGACCCAGAGAGATACAGGATAAAGCTAGAGGTCTTGAGGTCTTTAATATTATAGCAAAGAGAAGAGATACTTGGGTTTTAAGGAAGAGATAAGCATTATCAGAAATTATATGTTAAAAATATATTATTGTCTGTATTTTCTTTTCTTGATGTGTCTTTGTTTGATTTTGTTATCAGGATTATATTTGCTCTATAGCATGTATTTGGGAGTGTTCCCTTTAAGTTTCATGGAATAAATTGACAAGGTTGGTGTTTGTTCTTCTCTAAAGATTTGTTAAAATTGGATAAGATTCCATCTGGTCCTGGAGTTTTGTTTTATGGAAGGCTATTAATTGCTGTTTCAATTTCATTACTTGTATCTTCCTGGTGCAATTTGGGCAGCTCATATGTGTCTAGAAATTTTTCAACGTTTCTAGATCTTCCAACTTATTGGAGTACAAACTTTTAAAATAGTTCCAAATGATCCTCTGGATTATAGAAATATTTATTATGATATCTTTCATCTGTAATTTTGTTGATTTGTTTCTTGTCTTTGTTAGTTTTGCTAAGGCTTTATTGACCTTATTTATCTTTTAAAAAAGCTGACTCTTTGTCTCATTGATCATATGTATTTTTATTCTCAGTTTTTATTAATTTCACCTCTAATCTTAATTGTTTTCTGTATCCTACTGATTTTGGAATTAGTTTGTTCTTCCTTTTCTAAGACCTTGAAAGATGGAACATTATTTATTTGGAATCTATTTTTTTAAATGAAGGTACTCAATGCTATAAATTTTCTTCTTAAAATTGACTTTATAGTGTCTCAGAAATTTTGATATGTTGTATTTCTGTTTTTGTTTTCAAATATTTCTGGCTTTATTTTCTCATTTCTTCTATGATCCATTCCTTATTTAAAAGAATATTGTTCAATTTTGTTCTGTTAATGTGATTTCTGTTATTTTTCCTGCAGTTTATTTCTAGTTTCATTCCATTATGATCTGATAGAATATCAGATATCTGATAGAATTATCTGTTTTTTTTTGTATTGACTATGACTTACATTATAGAATATGGCTTATTTTGAAAAAGTTTCCACAAATTGCTAGTAAGAAAGTGAATTCAGCTATTAGGTCCACTTGATTTATAGCATTACTTAGATTAAAACATCTATTTTTTATCCTTGCATGACCAATGTATTGATTACAAGGCTGTGTTGAAATTCCCCAGTGTTGTTATTTTGGGATCTATCTGGGATTTCAGTTTCATTAGCTCACTTTAGGGAGTTAGGTAGATTAATTGGGTTCCTTCTCCTTGAGTCATCTACTGGAAAATTTCTCAAAGCAAGGAGTTAACACAATTGCAAGGCTTACTTCATTTACTTTATGTCAGGAATTATTATCCTCATTGCCTGAAGGACAACAGTCTTGAAACTATTGTTATTTTGTTTTTTGTGTGTTTTGGTTTTACTTGTTTCAGGTAGGAACCTAAAGTTGTACCTGTTATTACCACTTGACTTGAAGCAGATTGCACTAGTATCTCAGCACTTGCTGTATGTTGGGGATAAAGCCGTCTTCATCTTGTGCCCAGACGCTTCCAGTTCATTCCTTATTTCTCAGTGTAATCATATTATGTCCAGGGAAATCCTCCTATGGATCAGATTCCCTTATGTGATCACATAATTTATTATTTCATTGCATCATTATCTGAATTTATAACAGTCATGTTATTTGTCATTCTTCTCCACTGGCTAAATAAGGGCAAGATTCTCATCTGTTTTATCTGTAGATCTTAGTATAATGTTTTCCATGTGATACATTTGTTCACCGTACAAGAGTATATACAAAAATATATACTCCTTCATATATGAAATATTCAAATATTTTGTTTCTATTTTTTTCTCCACGATGCAGATTCTCATAACCTAAAGAAAATCCAAAATGCAGGTCATTCATATCAAGAAATAATAAAACTTAAAAAAAACAACTGTTCACAGTGTTTATTACATAAGAAAGAAGTTGCAAAACTGGAAAATAACCTTTGTGTAATAAAAGAGGAGTTATCAGAAATGAAAAAGGTGAAACCTAAGTTAGAGCAGAAAGAAATAAAATGCAAACAAGAACTCTGCAACTTGAGGTATGATACCCTAGACTGAAAGAAATCTTTACACTAAAGGAACATAGGGAATTTTTGTAATTGCTGACTTACCTGCTGGCATTTTGCAACGAGAAAGCTACTTACTTTGCAGTGTCTGAAATTCTTGCAAATAAGGTAAATATTGCTAACCCTGTTTACTTCTAATAATTAAATGCATATTATTTTCAATCATAATTTCAATGGTTATATAGAAATGCCACTATCAGAGGAATCTCACTATTTAAATTGATGGTTCATAGAACCATGTTTTTATTAAGGTATCATAGTTGTACATAATGGTAGGATTTGTTGTTCCATATTCACACATGACTGCAATAATTTGGTCTATATCATGCCCTACTTTTTCTCCTTTCCCTCCCCTTCTTTCTCGCTCTAATCACTTTCCTCTACACTAGTGATCTCCCTTTGATTTCCATGAGACCATCCCACCCCTTTCTTTTCCTTTTTCTTTTCTATTTTCCCCATAATAGAGAAAACATGTAGCCCTTGATCTTACAAATTTGACTTATTTTGTTTAAAATAATTGTCTATTTCCATCTATTTACTGAAAATGACATAATTTCATGGAAAATATTTTCTAAATATGTTTAGTTTGAAAAAATTCTTTAATATAGAATTATTTGGTTAAAGAAGAATAACTTCATGAAAAGATATTTGATCAAAATTTCTAAATTGCTCTCAAAAAAGTTTAATTTACAGTTCCACCAAAGAGGATAAAATAGACATTTTTTTGCACCCCAAAATATGTTTTTAAATATTTCTGCAGTTTTCTTTTTTTCTGGTGTTGGGGATGAAATTCAAGTTTGGTGCAACTAGGTAGGTATGCTGCTACTGAATTACACCCCCAGCTACAGTTTTAACCTGAACATTGATTAAACAAAAAGTGAAATGAGAAATATTTTATTCAAATTCTCCCTCATACATAAATAAAATTTCATCAAATTTCTATGTTGAAAGAATATATATTTACTATTGGACTAAATATTAGGTCCTGCCTTGTTCCAAATTGGATTTTGAGTTGTTGATAAAATACATAATGATAAACAAGCTAAATAGAAAGTGTTACCCTAAGAGAAACATAAAAGATATAATAACAAGTACTCAACTACATAGCCTGGTCTTGGGTTATACTAATATGCAGATGTATGGTGTATGAACAACTATGAAGGTAGTATGTTACACTGGCAATCAATAGCAGTGATTGCTGTTATATTTCATGAATATAAAAGCTAATTCTAGTAAATTTATAAACTTGTTTATAAACTAATTTAACTTTATATTATATAACTAAGGAAGAATTATGAACCTGTGAAAATGATCTTTGTTTTTTGTTTTGGCAATTCTGGGCATGGAAAATAGAGCCTCCTACATGCTAGGCAGGCATTCTACCATTGACTCATGTCCCACATCCTCAACCCAAATCATTTTGAATGTATCAATTTACTAATCCATTTCAAAATTTCTTTTCTATGATATCTACTAGAGTTACTAGTAATAGAAACTTCCCAATTGACAGAAGTTTTCATTGTTACTTTTAAATACATACATATATATATAATATATATATATATGAGATATGTGTGTGTATATTTAAAGATTGAGAAATTAAAACTAGAAAGGGAAAGTATCTTAGAACATAGAATTTTTATTAGGATAATAAATCAACATATGAAGAGCCAAATCACAAAACAAACTATTTGTTTTCTGACAAAATAAATTTTAAGATAACCATATTTAACTCCAGGTATGCCTTAAAAGAAAAAGAGAAGAAGAGAAGAAATGCCGATAAACTTGAAAAAATGAACAACCAGTTAAAACCAGAATTAAAGACTGCAAGAAATAATTTGAATCAGGTAGTCTTCAGTATAGCTTCAGATTTCTTACTGTATTAATATATGTTTAACTTAATATATATGGTCATGTTTCACTTAATGTTGGGGACATGACCTGAGAATGTGTTGTTGACAATCATCATTAGCATTTACTTACACAAACTTCATACATCTCCCACAAACTTCTGGGACTATTATTGAAATGTGTAGTCTGTTGTCTTACCCAGCAGTAACTGTGTAACACTATGTGACTCTATTATTTGGGTTTAATACAAAATGTCATCTCTTCCTGAAATGAAATTAAGACACTTATGGCTAAATTTATTTATTGCTTATCTTGGCATGCTCCCATTTTCTGAATGGAGTAAAGATGAGTTGAGTTTAATCAATAGCATAAATATTAATCTATGTATTTTTACGTTAAGATAATAAGATAAAGAGCTTTGAAAGTATTATGGGACTTGTTAAATGAGTTTTAAAAATTGTTTTTTATAATTCTGTTTCTGTATTTAAGAAAGTTTTTGCTACTTGACGAATTTACCTTTCATTTCTGCAGTTAAAATTTTGAATAATTCATGTGGGATCAAAGTCCATATGTTTTAATAGACTACTAGATTTCATCTCTTTTTTTTTTGCAGGTATTGCTCTTGATTATGCTTTTATACTTTCTTCCCATTGCTAATACAAGACCAATACTTTACTGAAATGAATCTTTAGGTATTAGCTGAACAAAAGGACATCCAGAGGCAACTTAAGAATATAATGCCAGAATTTATAAGATGGGATTCTATCAAATCATCTTTGCAAACAAAAGGAGATAGACATGGCAAAAAGAAAAGATGTTTCTTGAATTATTTTCTGTTTTCAAATGTTTGTGTGTATATGTTGTGTGTGTATGTGAACATATATTAAATGGTAACTGGCTTTATAATGGAAAAACAGAGAATTTTAAAGCCAAATATGTATATCCATGATGTACACATTTTGGGTGTTTTGGTCCCATTGGCCTAATTTACGTTCTTAATTCAAGTCCATTTGTCGGCAGCAGTCCAGTAGTGATTTTCACTTTGGCCACAACTAGAGAAAAGGCTTTTGATATTTACCATAGGAATTGATGATTTTTCATGATCTCAAAACCCTTGTCACTAACAGTAGCTGTTCTAGTTTGGAGCAGGGATATCACCCTCTTGGTATGCTAATGTAGAGGTCTGCTTATTACTTCCATCTTTAAGCAGGAAAAGTATAGCCAGCAGAGCCCCTAGTTTGGATATCATTTACTCACATATGAGATGAGAAACAGTTTGCTCCAAGAAATATCCTATTTAAGTATAAAAAATTTTTGTAAACAATGATATGCCATAATATTTTACTTAGTGATGATTTATTGGTAAGTATGTCATTACAGTAAATGAGGTCAGTTTATTTCCCCTATTTCACATTTATTCACGTTTCAGCCTTTATAAAAAAGAAATAAATCTTACTGAGCAGAAAACAATCAGGATTTTCTAAGAGCCTAACAAATATGACCTTATTTACAATTAGTATTATGAAACACAAGCCTTCTTTTGTGTCTTTATTTTTACAGTAGAGAAATAACTGGTATGATGAAAAAGCACCTGAAACAGCTTGCTTATATTTATATCATTCTGTTTTTCACATTTTGATAAAAAGTTCATTGGTATATATAAAACTGCTTAAGTACTGTCCCTAGATTTATCATTTATCAATAGCTGCAATTCTTATGATTACAAAAATGTGGAAAAAATAGAATATGTGTAGAATATTTTCAGGAAAAGGGAACTAAAAGAACTTTGGAGAATTTCATCTGTGCAAATATGTGTTGAGCTAAGACCCTTATTATGGGTTGGATGTATACGTGAGGTATCAGAGAGCAAAGTTTTTTCAACATGGTAAAACATACTAATCACTTTATGAATTGAATCTGTTGTAATTCAGAGAAAGGCTTTTTCAACTCGGAAATGTCTTAAAATTATGATTTTTTTAAAAGAGAGAGTGAGAGAGGAGAGAGAGACAGAGAGAGAGAGAGAGAGAGAGAGAGAGAGAGAGAGAGAGAGAGAGAGAGAAAGAGAATTTTTAATATTTATTTTTTAGTTATCGGCTGACTCAACATCTTTGTTGGTATGTGGTGCTGAGGATCGAACCCGGGCCGCACGCATGCCAGGCGATCGCGCTACCGCTTGAGCCACATCCCCAGCCCAAATTATGATATTTTTATACTCGTAGATTCATTATCTTCAATAAACATTTTGAAATTTTTTGCTTCTACAAGCTTTGAAGTTTACATCTGATTTTTCTCCAGTTGGATATCCATTTACTGCAACCCCTTTATTGTATAAATGTACAGGTTATTCTTTAGTTTCAGAGAAAATTGTGACATGTTATTTTATTAAATGCTAGCTAAATGTCTCCTTGTTTTTACTTTGAGGTTTCCACTAGGAATGAAACAGAGAAAGAGCTGTTGCATAAATACCACATATTGCAGGATAAAATTGCTATGATATATCTGGAAACAGACAAAATAAAATGTCAGAATCAGGAAAATGAAAAGAAATATCTTCAGGCCATTGAAACTTTAAGAAAAAAGAATGATGATCTTCAAAGGACAATCAAATTGAATGAGGAAACATTTACAAAAACAACATTCAAATATAAGACAAAGATTAGTATTCTGAAAACTGAGATTTCAAAGCAAAAGTTAAAACTGGAAAATAAAAAACAAAGCACAAAAAGACAAGAAACAAAAGTCAACCTTGTTGCTCCACAACCTTGTGACGAAAATCAGATGTCACAAAATGAACTAGAACTTTTTTCCCAGGGACCAAGAGATGAGTGCCTTGGTTTAAAGAACAAGGAGAATTTCTGTATTTCCAAATTAAATATTAGTAGTGAGATTCTTTCCCCAAAGGTTTCCAAGCCTGGAAAAAAAATCAGTAGCCAAGAAGCAGAGCTCTGTTTTCATATGATACATGATATTAGAAAAATGACTATGGTTTTAAAACAGGTACATAGAGACCTAAAACAAACCCAGTGCCAAGTGAATAAAATAAAACACATGTACCAAAATGAACAAAGTCAAAACTATAAACACATTGACGAGCAGGAATGTATAGATGAGAAATTTTCTCAAATGGAAAATGAAATCACATTTCTAAGACAGCAATTGCGTCACCTTCACAACAAAGTTGATGATAAAGAAGACATAATTGTCTATATCCAAGAGCAATGTAATAGTATGAAAATAATTCAGGATCAGGCCGAAAAATCCAATCTCAAGCTTAAAAAAATAATTAAGTTAAGGAAGGAAAATCATCATTTAAAAGAAAAACTCTATCATTATAAAAAGGAGAAATCAAAAAGAGAAGTAAGTATTAAGATATATGGTTTGTCTTTGAAAGAGAATTCAGTGATTTAATTATAGCAAACCTGATTTCCAACCCAATGAAATGATTCATGTCTGAATAAGTCTGCTGCTGATGGTTACACATTGTGTACATCTTTTGAAGTAATGCACTGTCTCTGATGAATATGTAAAATTATGTGCCAACGAAAATAAAAAAGAACGTTTAGCATTACTGATTTTAAAATTCAAAAAAGAAAAAAAATTAAACCTTGGACCTGACAGATGCTTTATTTTGAGTAAAGGCCTTGTGTCTTCACGGGGCATTTTGTCTTAAAGACTGAAGTTTCAAGAGGTTACAGATTTTTAGTAAATATATGGTATTAATAATGTAGTCTTAATATTGCTGAAACAATATCTGATTTTGGTGTTGGGGACTGAATCCAAGGCCTTTTGCAAGCTATGCATATGTTTTACCACTGTAGCCCTGAATAATAATTTTAATGTCTTCAAGTTGCAATACCTTAAGACCATAATGAAACAGCAATGGAAATGCTCATACCTAGTTTCATTTAAGAGAGTTACTTTGATAATTCATTCCATATTTCTCAGCTGAACTGAAATGTCAATGCCATATTTTTAATAGATTTTGTTCACAAGTATTTTATATATTTCTTATTGGTAATTTTATTTTATTCATGAAAATTTGCCTTCTGAAAATCATGTCCTCCTCAACACTATAAAAGCATCTTCTTGTAATTAAATAATAATTTAGAACAAATGCAATAAATTACAGCAACACCAATGTTGATTTAATTTTCCAGTTGTATCTGGAATTTATTGCATATCTTCACAGATAATTGCTAATACTTTTCATTTCAAGACTCAATTACTATCATGTAAAGGATATAAACTGTTCCAGTACAAAGACAATTGTAGCTGTCTGGTTCATTAATTTGACATTGAATCCTCATTTTCAACAAATGTAGGTGCTGGATTTTTGTACAGTGAGAATGGGTGAGGAGGGAAGAGAATTGTAGGAGTTGAAGAGAGGGAGGAGGTGGAGGCCAGGTTGCCTAGGGCCTCACTTTTTTATGAAATAGGAATCTATTGGAAGGATTTGAGCAGAGGATTGAATATGTTTAGAACTCTGTTTTTAAGTGGAGCTTCTGTTAAAACAGAATAATTTTGACTTCTCTGTAGAATTCACTACTACTAGTCAGACCTGTATGACCATTTCTGTTTGGGAATTCAGAAGATTCTAAAACATTGCAATTTCATCAAATGAGAAGTGGATAGAGGGCTGAATCTATTGTCCAATGAAAATGATAGTGATTTTGCAGGGAGAAAGCACCTTCTGTGTCCTTACTGGAATTCAGAAAGAAGCAGAAAATTTTACATACATGATAAATTGATGATATTTCTCAGCATCAATTTCAGTTTTAAGTATTATTAACATAAAGTGAACTGATTTACAAAATCTTTAACAGACATATCTCTTTAGGTAGTTGCGATACAACTTCAACAAGAACTGGCCAATAACCTGAAAGAACAACCTATGTCAGAGGCTTCACTAGAACATTCAAGTTGTCACCTTAATTTAGATGAGGTACAGGATTTGGAGAAGAAACTAGATCAAATCACATGTAAAGTATGTATTAAATTGTACTTGTCAATAGTCAATCTGTACCTGCTAAAATAATTTAAAATATTTTAGAATACTAATTTCTGTGGACAACTTTCTTTGGATTTTTATTATAATTGTTTTTATTATGATTTAATTATCTTCACAGAGACTTGTTCATAAATTCTGAATTGGATTCTTATGATTTTTTTCTTATGAAATCATAAATCTTAAAATAGCGACCCTTAGGGCCAGACATGGAGGTGCATGCTTGTAATCCCAGCTACTTGGGAAACTGAGGCAGAAGGGTCACAAGTTCAAGGCCAGTCAAGCAACTTAGTGAGGCCCTAAGCAATTTAGCAAGTCCTTGTCTCAAAATAAAGTTTAAAGTAAAGTAAAATAAAATAAAATATAAAATAAAACTGGGGATATCGCTCAGTGGTTAAGCACTCCTGGGTTCAATCCATAGGGTGGTAAATTGCCCAGCTATCTTCAGAAAAGCTGAGAATTGTACATCAATCCTCATACATGTTGAGAAACTTTTTTTTTCTGTTAATCATAATTTTTTAGTGCTACCAAGTTGAGAAACTTTTTTGTTGTTGTTAATCAGAATTTTTTAGTGCTACCTCTATTGCCATCAAGGAAGATTAAATCAAAGAATACCATTCCATGGAATGTTCCAGGTAATTGAATTATTTCATACTTTTTTTTGTGATTGGATACAGAATCTATGTGTAATTGTTAAATGGATTTCCAGATAACTTGTGCAGAAAGTATCATATTTTCCTCAAAATTCAGGTTCATTTTTAAATCATTGGACAAGCTAGGCTTTTCCATTTAAATGTCTTATAAAAGCATACAAATATTTAGATCATGTCTGGTACTTCTATCCAAAGCAGAGAGAGAAGAATTTTTCTAGGTTTTCCCAGTGGATCTTTGAAAAGGCAACCTTATTTGGATGTATTGAACAGATATACATTTTACTAATTTAACATGTAAAACTCAAGTGTCTCTTAGTGTATTAGCAGTGTTGTATAACCATCACCACATCAATTTTAGAACATTTTTATGACCTTGAAAAGAAACCCAGCATCCCTTAGCTGTCACTACCCTAGTCCCTCCATCTTCCTAAGTCTTAGGAAACTACCAACCTACTTTTTTATCTCCATAATTTGTCTGTCATTGACATTTCACACAAGTAGATTTATACAATGTTTAGTCCTTTCTGACCAGATTCTTTCACTAGGATACTGTTTTCATGGGTCATCTGTGTTGTTTTAAGCATCATTTCTTTCTGTTGCCCAGTAATGGTTCTTTTATAGGCCATACCACTTCTCCACTCATCAGTTGATGGGCTCTAGGATGCCTCAATTCTTTGGATCTCAGTACTAATGTACTTATACATTTATAAGTTATTGTGTGGGCATATTCCCCTGCCATTGGACTTTGTCCATTGCACTAATGCTGATTTTACCATCTCTCTACCTTACTTCTCTTGTCTTTTCTGTTTTCATTCATTTGACTCCATTTATTCCCACCTCTTATAAAACTAATTTTTCCTTTCTTCATGAATATTTCTCCATCTTTTCTGACTCTCACTGACCTTATTCTTTTTAGAACTAATAGTCCTTAATTCCTCGGTATACTTTTTCTTTTTTCTTTTTCTTTTTTGGCATGCTATATTATCTGTCAAAGTATAAATTCACCTAAGATGAGAATAACATCTGATATTCATGGCATCTATTCTTGAATAAATAGAAAATAATTTTGCTTAACAGTTGTTTTGGTAAAATTGGGCATTTTATATTATACTGATATTTTTTTCTTTGAGATACTGACTTATTGAGAATTTTATTCTAACTTTATTTAAGCAATTAAATATAAAATTGAATACACTCAATCCAATAGAGAATTGCTTCATTGAATATTCATAATTTTCACTGTGAAAAAGAATCTAGATTTGCCCATCCTTCATTAAATAGCCAGAATAGGAATTTATAGACCAACTGAAAAGTATGGATTCACCTTTTCTAATATAGCATACCATATTACCTTAATCTACTCATCAGAATGCTACTATAGATTATATTTTATTGCAATTAAATTTAGGCAAAATTTGTGAATGGGCTTTGCGCTCAGACATTCTAAATGTACTTCTTTTATTATGAAACTCATTCAGGCAGATAATATCATTGCAAACCTAGAAGATATATCTTCAAAATATTTACAGCTGGATACAAAATTTGAATTTTCTTTGAAAAGCCTGCAAAATATATGTGAAAAAGCAGAGAACAATCAAAAAAAGTTGGAAGAAGATGTAGCAAACCTCGAAAGAAATATGCAAAACAACATAATAGAACATGGTCAAGGAGAGCAGCATAAATGGGAGACTGAACAAATAACACGACAGCAGTTACAGCAAAACCAAAACCAAACATCTCTAGTTTTAGAGGTGCCTTTATCTGTAATTTGCTTTAATTCATTTTACCGAAAATTTTATTTTGGATATTTTCATTTTAAGTGTGTCCTTTATATTCCTAGAGGAAATTTAAAAATGTGAAGTCAATTTATAACATTTTCTTGAATTGTTAAATGATTGTTTTTCAATTTTGAATTTTTCTACTATTTTTTGAATTTCTAGAATATGAGTACTAACATGAGGGGATTCATGACTGAGATGGTAGTTTAGTGGTAGATAGCTTGTATAGCCTGTACGAGGCCCTGAGTTCCAACCCCAATAGAGAGAAAAAAGCAATTAATTTTGACTTAATATACAATAATTATTTGGGTTATAATTTTTTTAAAAAAATATGTCCTTTTAATTTTCTTTAGACATGTGCAGCAGTTTCAGAAATCTTAGGGCAGTTAAGAGAGAATAATGATGCTTCAGTAATAAATTGGATGCAACTCAGAATTAACAAGCTGGAATCTGAAGTGTCTAAAATTAAAACTGAAAATTCTAATGAAATGCAAATGGAAGAAAATAATCAGCTCCATGTAGAAGAATACAAAATCCAGAAGTATGTCAAAATGTATACTAACAGAAAATACTTAATCTCCTTAATTTGTCTCCAGTGCATAACTTTTAGTGAGATGGGTTCATAAGATTAGTAGGATGCAAAAGCTAATCAGACAATATAATTTTAGGAAGTAATGTTAATAAATGAACTTACTTTTAGAATATTTGTCCAGGAAGTTTATATTTCTCCTCTTTTTTTTCATTCATATGGCTTTATCTCCTTTCTATTTTCTTAAATTGGTCTACTAGACTGTCAGCTATGTACTTTTGAAGTTTTATAATTGTTATATTGTGACCAAATTACTTACAGAAATTTTTTACATAGAAAAAATAATAAATTTAAATATTTTTGAAGAGTATAACTTAAACCCTAACTGTATAGTATTGCTAGTACATTCCCTTCAGCACAGTCTGACACTTGGTAAATTAACCATGTTTGATCATGATATTTGATGTTACCCCTAGATGGTGCCTAGAGACAAACTGTGCTTTTCAGTTTTGCCTCTCTAGGTAACGCCTACTTGTGATATAGGGAAAGATTATCATAGGGCTGAAAGGAAGTAAACTTTGCAATGTTGTTAAATAATTCCATTGTCAGTGTTGGGGGGAATAAAACAGAATTGGCAGGTCCCACCTCTGATGCCTTGGTAACGTAATTCTGAGCTAATTTTCTTGGGAGCTGCTTTAATTCTTCTTAATTACCAACTCAGCTATCTTGTTCTGCTCCAGTGGTTGTTGCTCTGAATTATTTCTCAGTGCCAAATGCTTGATTTCTCCTGGTGATGGTTAGAATGTATAGATGGTGAGAGGAAATACTTGAAAATATCTTCAATGGTTGTTTTTAAATTCTCAACTGCTTTAATAATACAAGTATGTCTAGCTTAGCTTTACTCTTATATACTAGTTGTATATGTTTAAGAATATACTTTAGTGTATACTGAAAAATGACAACTGGGCATGCATTAATATACTTTAGCATAGCAAAATGTCTTTGTAGGTAGATAAAGTAAGGTACCCATCTTCTCACATAGCTATTGTTCAGATACCAGTATTTTTAATGGTATTCTCAAGAATCCCACAGAGTCTTTCAATAAGGCAGCAGTGTTACCCTTAAATCATACATCTCTACCTGCCATTACTCTCTCACCTATATTGTTTGAATTTCTTGTTAGGAGTCCCCTAGAAATATGTATACATCCTTGGAACATTTTAAAACCTGTAATCGTGTGCCCTACATTGTTTTGAAGGATTTTCAATTTTAAGACTCTTTTAGCTGAGAATTTCTGTTTATTCTGATGGCATTTTTAAAAAAATACAAGTGATTTGGAGAAAAATGAAATACCAAGTATTTGCCTTTTGCAGTTCTCACAGAATCAATAAGAACCTTCAGGAGGTTAACAGCAGATTCCCAGTGGCAAAACAGAGCAAATCTTTACCTTGCCCTCACTGTGGGAGGCCTGTCCCAGGCTGTCCCTGTGTTAAACTGAAAAATGGCTGGTTACACAACAGAAGTTTTAGCCAAGGAGAAAACATGGCAGGTCCTGCTTCCAACCCACAGCCTTCATGTCAAAGCATTGAGGACTATCTGGCTGAGGTGAGTTATGCTTATGTTTTATCTTTTGGATTTCAGATTTCTTGTTTTGACTTTGTTGAAATACTGACTTGTTTAATTAATTGACTTATGAATATTAAGTAAGGGTCACAATAATTTATAATCATAAATTTTATAATTTTATGAAGTCTCTGGAGATCTTATTTTCAACAGATACTTATTAACTTTATTCAACTGAACTGACATTTTTAATTTTCCTTAAATTCTGAATTTAATCCCTGGTATCAAAAAGAAAAAAGAAAAAAAAAGATAATGATGAATGCATGCGTAAACAAAGATACAAAATTATTTTAATAAATTTAACATTTTAAATGAATAAACATTGGTTTAGAGCTTTGATAGAATTTTTATGATCTTCCTAATCCACAAAAAAATATTGCAGGCCTGTCTTGAATGAGGCCTCAATTTTATGTTTTCTTTTGATTTTGTATCTGAACAAAATCAAGAGAAGAGCAAATCTAAGCTTTATAAAATAGCAATACAGTCAAATGTGATGAAAAAGGGAACAAATTAAATAACTCTTAATACATAATTATAAGATCTTAGCGAGCTGATATTTTTCTTCCATCAGTTTGTTATCTTTTATCCATATTTTTCTGAAAAAAAAATGAGAGGCTCAGGGTTGAAGTGCCCGTGAGCCATGAAATTGGATGACTGTGCACTAAAAAAGGAAAGTGAAATATTTATGTAAGTTGTTAAATACAATGCACAAAGACAAAATGTTCTCTTTTGTTTTTACCAGAAAAAAATCGGACAGTATATCATTTAATAAGATAATGATGATTGACCCAGCAGCTCAGGAAGCTGAGGTAGGAGGATCAAAGCCAGCCTCAGCAAAAGCAAAGCGCTTAGCAACTCAGTGAGACCCTGTCTCTAAATAAAATACAAAATAGGGCTGGGGATGGGACTCAGTGGTCGAGTGCCCCTGAGTTCAATCTCTGGTATTTAAAAAAAAAAAAAATGTGTAAGTGGAGATACATACAACTCTTTTCCATTATTTTTTCTGGGATAAAGACATGTTTATTTTTTAGTGCTTATGCATAGGTTGAAAAATACTTGAAACTTACTCTAGTATTTCCTAGATTTCCTTGCAGAGCATTAGTTTGCCAAAGCATTCAAACTTTAACAGGAGTATGAAAAGCACTCTTCTATCAAGAAGTTCCATCAAATTATTTTATGTGCATGTTTGACTATGTTATAATGCATTCCATTATTATGTATGATTATAATGCACCAAAAAGTTATTTTTAAATAATTTTTAAATTATTTTTAATAATTTTTAAATAATTTAATTTTGAAAAAGTAAAGACTGGGAAACCTGTAAATCCAAGAAACTTGCCTTCACATTTAAACAGTATAAAGGTTTTGGATATCACATTATTGTTTCACCCGAAAGTAATTCATTTTGTTCCGTATTCTAAATTAGAACCTGTTTGAGGAATCTTAGAGAATAAGAATAGCTTTTATACAAAGACACTCTCCATGGGGCACCTGCACTACTTTTTCAAGATTTTCCACACATTTGTAAACACATAAGTGTAATTAGCAAAATGTTTCAAAAACGTTGTTTCCAATTACTGAGAATTCAGAGTTACTGTTAAAGAGCTACATATTGTTTATGAATCTGGAAGGTCACAAATCAAAGAGACAAGTTTAAACTGGCTTTAAGGAATATTTATACTGTGTGTGTGTGTGTGTGTGTGTGTTTATAATGGTTGAACTCAGGGGTGCTCTTCCACTCAACTACATTCTATTCCTTTTATATTTTTTGTTTTGTGGCAAAGTCTTATTAAGTTCCAGGCTGGCCTCAAAATTGCCTTCCTCCTGCTTCAGCCTCTTGAGTCACTTGAATTAGAGGAACGTGTCACGCACGGCACCTGGCTTCATTCTATCAAGGAAATTTTCTGAAATCTGTGTGTGCATGTTAATAAAGAAATGTTCGTTCATATTCCACGTAACAGTATTTTCAAACTTTTGATAGTAGAATTTTCACATGCTATGATAATACCTCTTCCTTTTTTCATTTATGTATTTCATTTAATGAGCTGAAAAATTTGTAGCATTGAATATATGTTAAATTTTCTGAAAGTAGATAATAGAAAGTTTATTTTAAAGAAAACTACATTAAAGTGAAAAAAACTGATTAAAATTTTCTAAAGGGAAGAATTTTTCTAAGAAGCACAGTGTATTGCAGTCAGTACAAAATAGGAGTTGAATTATTTAACCTTTAGTGAGCTAAAGCTACACCCATCTAAAATGACCTCTATTTAATAGATCAATGTTGATTGTTCTTTGAGCAGTTTAACAGATTCTCTGTCTAAACTTAAAATAAGTAAGGCTTTTATTTTGTTTGTGTGATCATCTTCAAGTTAGGTTAAGTCCCTTGAAGTCTTATTTTAAAAGCCACATTTTCTAATAATATATCATTTTCATGATAATGTCTCTTGCTTAAGCAATATAAATAATATTTTCCTCATTTCAGATGAGTTATAAGTTGGGCAGAGGCTTTATCTAGAAAACGTAAAGAAGGTATGTTGCCAAACTGTGGTAAAATTCGTATTCATTAATTGATATCTGAAATGAACTACAAATAGCAGATGACATGACTTTCCTTAGATTGCTGAATAGATTTATACATGAATTAAATTGTTTTTCTTGCAAACATCAAAAGAAAGATTTGAAAAAAATCCTAATGAAGAATATACTCATTCAACATTTATTCATGTTCCATAGCTTGTAAGAGCTCAGACTATTTGTACATACCTTCTTCTGGATTGATGATTTTTTCCACTTCTGTCACCACTATGAAAACAAAGGCACTGCCCACTTCTCTCTGATCTATGGTCAAAAGCCCAGATTCCTCTAGGAACACTTGGTCAAGCATTTCAAATCCCTGATATTGACTTTGTCATTGGTTTTGCTCTCAAAGTTCCAAATTTCCTAGCAAGGAATTAAAATATCCAAATCACCCGGATTCTCATCAGGTTATTCAGTCTTATCTCTTTGCACTCACCCCACTCTGCCCCTCTGCTCTATCTTCTAGTCACACTGGACTACTTGGATTGCTCACCTCTCATTCTTTGCATGCACCTCTTCCCTTTCTCTGTCATACTTTCTCTTTATCCTTCAGGTGGTCAAATCTTAAGGGCACCTCAACCCAAAACCTACACTATTGACCCAAAACTGGGACAAAAATCCCTTCTGTGTTCTAGTAATACCCTATATTATACCTGTCATAACACCCATGACTCTGTAAGGAAATGGTCTGTCCTTGTATTTTTCAAGTTATAGGATCTGATGTTGAGGGGTTGTTTATCATTTTGTCACACAGAGCTTGTCATATGCCTTACCATAAGGTTGTTGAATTCATAACTGAGGGGTGGAAAACCTGAAGCTCTGATCTTGAGCCACAGTGATAATTCAATGTGCAACTTTAGGCAAATTATATTTCATAGTAATCTTGTCTTGTAGCTATACACACATATTTTTGACTCTTATCAACACTATAAGTTATTAGCTTTTTGTTCACTGATTCTTGCGTAGTGAATTATAAAATGTTTGAGATAAATAGTATAATCATTTTTCTTTCCACTTGCTACAGAATTTGAAACTTGACCCACTAGAACTTTTGCCTTAAGACCTACTAATAAGCCAAGTAAATGTCTACTTTTGATAGCATCACAAGAATACACAGAAGATTTAAGAAAAAAATATGACATTAAAGATAACATTGTATTGATTATACCATTGGCATAAAATTTTAATTTTTTCCCACTAAGTGTATGATGTGGAAACTTTATTGATGGAAAATGTCTGTATCACATATACATGAAGGAATTCATACAATATTTGAAACTGTTTCTTTTCATATATAATCAAATATGAAGAACAAGTACAAACTGGAATTAGAGTTTAATGTACTCAAACTGTTTAAATGTCAGATATTTTAAAAGCACCTAAACAATCAAGTGATCAGTATTAGCTTCATGGTTCTAAATATAACACTAATGATGGATTATTTGTATCATACAAATTGTGTCACCATATATGGACCTAGAATTTAGAAAGACATTATTTTCACGTGCCAATCCCATGCCAATGCTTTAATGCATTACAATTATTGTAGTGGCATCAAACTTACATACTTTTAATAATTTTAATTTTAAGCCCTAACTTATGATACTTTCCTGGTGAGAAACAAAATTTCCTTAAGGCTTTTCACTTTTTCACTTTTTCTCTTTGTTCATTTATACAATCTTAGTGTTTTAGAAATAATATTGAAGAAAAGTTCCAGGTTCTAATATAAAGAACATTTTCCCCTTGTACCATTTGAGAGTAAATTGCTGATCTACACCATTTTTACCGCTATTCGGTGAGTCCTTGCTTCCCTGAATGCTGCAGTATAACACCAGAGAAGCAGGAGGCAAGTGTAGAGTGGAAAGTAGAAGGCTTTATTAAAGGACCGCAGAAAAGACTTCTCCCTGAGGAAGAAGAGGACCCAAAAGGCGGAATCTGTGGAAGGGGGAGGTCTTCCCTATTTATAGCTAAGGTCTTCTTTCAGCTTTCTCACATTTTTTTTTTCATTTATGATGAACAAATTATTGATTTATTATTAAAGTGATAATCATTGCTAGGTTACATGAAATATTTTAAAATTAATTCATTAATCATACAACAATCACATTTTATATTTTACAAATGAAGATATTGAGGCATAGTAAAATTAGATAATCAACACAGAATCACATGTCTTTTCTTTCCCTTTATCTTGCAGTGATAGAATGCAGGTGGGAAGGCCCAAAAGGTGGGAGAACAGTGGGCTGGAGGAGTAATCTGGGCAGGAAGGGCAGGGCTTTTGATTAGCACTTCCCTGTTTACTGGGAGCTGTTTCATTAACATTTCCTTAGGATGGGTTCTGGGCCTTAACATTTCAATTTCCCCAGGTGCTGCTCTGCTTTCCTGGACTCCATACTCAATAAAGGCCTCCATTTTCTTTATCTTACTCAATTTTACACTCGATTTACTACACTCTCTGTAAATCTAGCTTCACCATCACCATCATGATTAATATTTTCTACAATTCAGAACATGGCATATGACTACAGTACAACTTCTATAACTGAAAAGCTAATATGAATACATTCTATCATAATGAATTCTACCATCAAATTTTTTCCAGTTTTGCTTTTTTCCTACAATGTCCTTTGTAACAATGGTATCCCATTCAGACTCATGAAATGCATTTATTGTATTTTGTTGACTCCTTCAGGCTCAAACATTCCTCAGTCTCTCCTTGACCTTCATGACCTTGAATCTTTTAAGGAAGAATTCTCATATAATGTGCCTCCACAAATTTTTTTGCTGGTTTATAATTGGAACCAGATTATGTGTTATTTGACAAGAGTATCCCACAGAAATGATTCTGTGACTTTCTCTTTGAATCACATTACTGATTACATTAACATTGATCACTAAATGTGTCTTTGGGGTTTCTCTTCTGTAATGTTGCCTTTTCCCTTCATAATTATTTAGCATTTTATAGGGAGATAATTTGAGATTATTACATATATCCCTATGCCTCACCCAACTTTCTATTTATTCACTTAATAGTATCTATATAGATAAAGACCATATAAGGTTTATTGAGTGTAATGCTACTTATTAATATAATTTAAAAATTTTTTTCTTTGAAAAATATTCTATTTTGATGATTTCAGACTTATTAGACTTGTAACATTACTACAAAGAATTCCTAGAAAACATCCCCCAAATGTTAACATTTTACAACCTTTGCTTTATGCCTTCTCCTGTCTTTCTAGATAAATATAAATATAGGTATATAATACACAATTTTCTCTCAACCATTTGTGAGTTGCAGACATGATGCCTCTTTATGACAAAATACTTGTATTTCCTAAAAACAGGAAATTATATATGTATAGTGTAATGACTGCAGAAAATCAAATTTGGTTAAATATTAATATTTAATCTACAAAACATAATTTGCCAGTTATTTCAACCATCTTTTTTAACCAAAATAACAACTAAGCTTGGGGGTTTTCATGATCCGTAATTCAGTGTCCAGTGGCCCTGTTTCTTTAGTGTCCTTTAGTTTGGGACAGTTCCTGAGTCTGTGCTTTACATGAGTATTTAAGTTGTTGAATGATATATTTCAGTTTTGTAGATTTTTCTTCAGTTTGGGATCAGACGATGATACCTCATGACTAGATGTAGGTTATGCCATTAGGCAGGAATGTCATCCATGTCATGCTGAGTTCTTCCCAATGCAGCAGATTCCATCTGCACTGACAGACCCTCCCTGGTTAGATGTTGAGGAAACCCACCTGGCCAAGAACTGTTTACAGCTTCCAGGAAGAGAAGGTATCTAAGATTGAGGGTTTTCACAATCCGTAATTCATTGTGTCCAGTGGTCCTGTTTCTTTAGTGTCCTTTCATTTGGGACCAGTCCTGAGTCTGTGCTTTACGTGACATTTAAGTTGTTGTATCTTGTACAACTTAAAGGAAGTCTCTAACCAAATTAGCAAATAGCTGGGGGCCTCAGTCACAAGAAATTATGTTGGTATGTACTTAATTCCACGACTAGCCAATATTGACTTTGATTCTTTCATTAAGGAGTATCTTCCAGGGGATAGTGGTGTAACTCAGTGGTGAGAGTGTTTACTTAGCATTAATGAAGCCTGGGGTTCAATCCTAGCACTACAAACAAAAATGAAAACAGAGATACTTCATTTACAAAAATAGGCTATGGGCTGGATTTTCCCCACAAGTACTATTTCACTGATCCTTGTGTTAAACTCAAGGTGCTGTTAATGCAGTTCGTCTTCTGGGGTACCCTGCAAGCATATCATTGTCCTTGTCACAGACATATGCAACACACCATTTTTTTTATAGAGGGACTTCCTATATTATTCACAAAATTTGGTTATAAAATACGATTATTTCATGAATTTATCCTCCTTAGTTATTAAATTCAATATTTCAATATGACTAATTACTTTGTATATTTGACTAATATAAAATGTCCTAGAATTAAGAGAACTGTTACACAATCTGAAATTCTATTCTTAAAACTGTTACTCTTTCTGTCATCTTTGAGTATGAGAATTGATAATAAGCTTATATAATAAATCAGGAAGAAATATTCAATGAACTTTAGATTAACATTTTATGAAATAATTATACCTTTTTCTAGTTTTTTGGTGCCACATATAATGCAATTTTTTAAATCCTCAAAGTATAACAAACATTTTATGATCATTATGTAAGGATTAAAAATATAGGGAAAGAAGAAGAAAATTGGATCCTCTTCAATTATGCCATGTATATATGATATCCTTTAAAGGAGGGTCTGGTTTCATGTACTTAAATTCATTTTCCTTTTTTGGGGGGTAGGGGGATCATGCTCGGATCATCCACAGGTCTTCTTCTGAGCCATGTCCCATGTCCCTTATTCATTCTTGAACTCACTCTAGTGATTTTTCTATTCCAGGAGACCTCCAAAATTTTTTCCCCCAAAGTTACCACTGATTTTCACTTTAACAAATCAAGACATAATTTCATACACCTCATTTTACAGGTACTTATTGAGCAATGAAACATACCCACTTCAAATGTCAAGAATTTCTAAGCTACTTGAGTTTAGACTCCACCCAAATAATAGCTGTACTAATGTGAAATGAATTCTATTTTCTTTTCCACAACCACAACTGAATGTATATAAACCCCCCACCCATTCAAATAATTGTAGAACCACAAAGAAAAAATGGAGACAATGCAAAACCAGGAACAGCCTCACTGAAATGGGGAAGGAGAGCTGTTTCTTTCACCCAGATCAGCCCATTTCTCCAGTAGAGACAGTTTGGTCTGATCATGAGAAAATGCCCAATCTCAGTTTTCCCCTTGGGGTCCAGAAAAGGGGGAACATAATTCCAACATTCTGGCTCTTCTGAGACTGCTGTCTGTTATGATGGACAGAATTGGTGGCATAATTTGGGTAAAGAGGTGTCACTGAGAACCAGAACACTTGGTAGCTTGCTGAGCACCTGGGAACCTGAAGTACCGAGAACAAACACTAGGTGGAGTAAGCGATGATGTGCTGCCTCAGTCTGGGTAGGCACAATTCAGGAGCCACTTGTCAAAAGAAATGGAGCCAATCAGTTGGCAGCTAGAAGTTTGCTGGGGCCGCTGTGAGCCAATCATCAGCTGGCAGCTGGAAGTTTGCTGAGGCCCCTTCGGCTGTGGCTCTCAACAATGTGCTTCTCACAGAAAGGCACAGTTCTCTGCCTGGAAAGCTAATTGGCCAAATTCAGAGAAGATGCATTCTGGGAGAGGTCAGAGAGGCCCCAAGAGTCAAGCTGATTCACTGGTGAAGGTCTTCCCCAGAATAAAGCCACTTATGAGAGAACTTATCAAAACTGAAATTCTGAACTATGGAAAAATCAGTTTAAGGAGCACTCCAAGACCAGGCAGAAGATGAGCCATGTTATTTTACAGTAGCTGAAGGACTTAAAAAAAATGAAACTTCTTAGTATTTCTGTTATGAAATAATGACACAAACACTTCTTAAAAGTATTAATATTAGTAACAATAAAAATGACTTAGGAAAAAATCCACTATCAGGGATTAATCTATCCAAAATCTGACTAAAAATTCAAATAATGGTTACATTTGTGCTCTGCCATCCCTCAACACTGGGGATGAAATCCAGGGACACTCTACCACAGAGTTATACACCAATTCTATTTTTTTTAATTGATTTTGAGACAGGGTGTCACTAAGTTGCCAAGGCTGGCTTCAAACTTGGGATGCTCCTGCCTTTGCCTCTGACATGCTGGAATTCCAGATGTGAGCCACTGTACCCTGCTTTTCAATATTAAGGGATAAAATGAAGGCATGTGAAACTTTACTATTAGTTATGAGAAAGAGAAATAACCATAAGTATGGTAGAGATTTTTTAAACAAAATGTCAGGAGAAGTAGCACACAACTGTAATCCCAACAACTCAACTTGGAAGGCTGAGTCAGGAAGATCACATGTGTCACTGTAGAGAGATGACTTTAATTTTTCAGGATAAACACTAAAAGATAGCAGAGCTGGGTCATGTGGTGATTTCATGCCTAGTATTTTGAGAAACCTCCATACTGATTTCCATAGTGGTTGTACTAATTTGCTATCCCACCAACAGTACAAGTGTTCCTTTTTCTCCACATTCTCATGTTTATTATATGAGTGTCCTTGATGTCTGTCATTCTGACTGGCTTGAGGTGAGATTAGTGCAGTTTTGTGTGGGGAGCCACCCCTGAGCTATTTGAGTGTCATTTTTGGCCTTGGAGCCAAGGAGCTTTTGGTTTGGCATTGCAAGCTACTTTGTGGCTCCTTCCACTTAATGGATTGTGCAATGCAAGTGATCTCTGTAGTTGCTCTGTCCAGGAAGACTGATCCCATAGCTCTCCAGAGTTGGAGGTGACCCACTGGGAACTGGAAAGCCCATCTCCTACTTTAATTGGCTAAGAACATTCTGTAGAAAACCTTTGGCGTTGAAGAGGTTTCCCTGGCTGTAGCCTGAGTCCCGCGTCCCTCCACCTCTCCCCACCCTCCCCGCATCCCTTTCCCCTTGGGCTACCTCACCTCCCTCCGGTCCCATTGCTCTTCCTCCCTCCCTTACTCCCACCCGGGCCGCTCTCTCCCTGGCCCTGGCCAGCTGTGCTGGGCTTCTGTTGGTCGCCTTGCGCCGGGCCCTGCAGCCAGTTTTTGCCCGCCCCGCCGCGATGGAGGTGCCCCAGCCGGAGCCTGCGCCAAGCTTGGCTCCTAATTCTGCCGGCTTACGGGAGAGCGCCCAGCGTCCTGGCCACCTCCAGGGCCTCTGGCTGGGGACTCATGGTCTCCTGGAGTCCCCGGAGCTTGCGGTCTCTAAGTCTCCAGTCACCACCCTGACCCAGACCATGCACAATCTCGCCGGGCTCGGCAGCGAGAACCCAAAGAGTCTGCCCTTTCGCAGCCAGCGGACACACCTATCCCTGTCAAGGCAGGGATCTGAATCTTCCCTGTCATCAGAGTCCTCTGAATTTTCTGACGCAGGTCTCTGCTTGGATTCCCCCAGCCCTATGAACCCCCAGATGGCAGAACAGACGCTTGAACAGGCCATCCAAGCAGCCAGACGGATTATTCGAAATGAGCAGTTTTCTATCAGACGTTTGCAGTCCTTGCCGGCATGGCTGCTGGGCCACATCACCAACTCCCAAGCACTGGAAAGCTGGAGGAAGAGTGAGGCAGGTGAC
This sequence comes from Urocitellus parryii, assembly GCF_045843805.1. Lineage (NCBI taxonomy): Eukaryota > Metazoa > Chordata > Mammalia > Rodentia > Sciuridae > Urocitellus > Urocitellus parryii. Next base: position 135,711,059 of record NC_135535.1, on the reverse strand, counting down.
AGAGCTGCCGGCAGTCCTGGGGAAGACAAAGAAAATAATGGATTTGTCTTCAAGATGCCATGGAAGCCCACACATCCCAGCCCTGCCCATACTCTGGCACAGTGGGCCAGCCAGCTGCAGAGAGGCCTTTACCCAGAGGCCAAGCTCAGCCCCTGACCTGATGTGTCTTACCCCTGAGCATAAGATGGAAGTAGAGGAGCCCAGCCCCTTCGCTCAGTCCTGCTCTCTGACCCCTGCTGAGGCAACTACTGAGGAAGATGATGGATTTGTGGACATTCTGGAGAGTGACTTAAAGGATGATGAAGCAGTTCCCCCAGGCATGGAGAGCCTCATTAGTGCCCCATTGGTCAAGACCTTGGATAAGGAAGAAGAACAGGACCTCATCGTGTTCAGCAGCCTGAGAAACCCAAAGCCCGTGTCCTCTGCTCAAAGTCCCTGTGCCATGATGAGATCGAAAACATCCTGGACAGTGACCATCGTGGGCTAATCGGAGATTACTCCAAGGCCTTCCTTCTACAGACTGTGGATGGCAAACACCAAGACCTCAAATATATCTCACCCGAAACGATGGTAGCCCTGTTGACCGGAAAATTCAGCAACATTGTGGAGAAGTTTGTGATTGTGGACTGCAGATATCCCTATTAATATGAAGGAGGGCACATCAAGACTGCTGTGAATTTGCCTCTGGGAAGGGATGCTGGGACCTTTCTGCTGCAGCACCCCATCATGCCCTGTAGCCTGGACAAGAGAATCATCCTCATTTTCCACTGTGAATTCTCATCTGAGCGTGGGCCCCGCATGTGCTGATTTATCAGGGAACGAGACGGTGCAGCCAATGACTACCCCAGCCTGTACTACCTGGAGGTGTACATCCTCAAAGGCGGCTACAAGGAATTTTTCCCACAGCACCCGAACTTCTGTGAACCCCAGAACTACCGGCCCATGAATCACGAGGCCTTCAAGGAGGAGCTGAGGACCTTCCGCCTGAAGATGCAGCTGGGCTGGGGAGTGAAGCCGGAGGGAGCTCCATAGCCGGCTGCAAGATCAGTGAGGAACCGGTGCCAGTCCTGCCACCATCCTGGCCCTGTGAGGCCCTGGTGCCTATTGTACCATGGGCCTTCTAGAGGCCTCAGGTGCTATCCAGGGGAAAGACAGCATGGGTGTCCTGTCTGTCTGCCCCTGTCCCTGATTTCCCTTGTCTCACTCCAGTCATTTTCCATACCCTGGAAGACCCCAGCCTGGTGGGTTAAAACCAGGTCAGAGGAAATATTTTGTGTTCAGCAGGGACCTTTTTGCTTTTCTTCCTTCCTGTTTGGGTCAACTCTTTTGTCTTCCTGGTCCAGAAAAGTCCCTTTATGTATGTGTCAGCTGAGGCTGTTGGGAGAGCCTTGCCCCTAAGGACCAGGATGGGCCAGGGCTGCCCCTGCCTCTGCAAGAATCATGGGTGTGTCTGCACGTTGCCCCTTTCTTTTTCCTGTCCCTCTGTCCAAGCACCCCCAGTGTAAACATAAGCTCTTACTCTTTCCTGTTGCAGTATTACCTGCATGCTTGATTTCTTTGTCTAACTTTTACCTGTCCCAGGACACAATCACTGGCTGTGTAGTCTCCCCCTGTCCAGTTGGGGTTAGAGATTCAAACAGCAATTACCCCCTGGTCCTGGCTTTTGTTGCCCCAGAAAGGGATGTTATTATCTTTGGAAGTCCCTGAGGAAGGGGCTAAGGCCTGAATCAGGAGCCTACTGGAGGCCCCAATGCTGTGAATCCTAGGGCCTGACTGGTCAGAACTTGCTGCTGTCCTGTCATGGATGGATGGATGGATGAATGGACTGACTGTGGGCGGGTGGATGGCCATGAATGCATGGTGCCTTGCACACACATGTGCATATAAGTTGAGTGGAAGCATTTTGGTGAACATGCTAGCCTGTGGCAGGAATGTATATGTGAACAAAAAGTCTTTACAATTCATTTGGAAATATTCAAGAAAAAATTGTTCAAGAAAAAATGTGGAAGCAGCTAAACCAAGGACTGAGCAACCTCTGGATTCTGAATCTCAAAGTGGGGGAAGGGTTGTGCTTGAAGGCCCCATGAGACATCTGTTAAGGATCATCAATAAAGCACTGAGCAAGTTTAAAAAAAGAAAGAAAGAAAGAAAGAAAGAAAGAAAGAAAGAAAACCTTTGGCGTTCCCCCATATAAATAAAGCAAATGCGGGCTTTCAGGCTTTCTTTCCAGCTTGGAAGCTAGACCCTTAAGGCCAAAGAGCTGTCCTGACCTTGGTCTTTAAAACTACTTTCTGGGTCCTGTGATTTTTCAAGGTATTTCTCAGCCAACTCACTCCCCCAGGGGAACCCAGCTTTCATCACCTATGAGGGCTGCAGGTGAGAGTTTCGATTTCTGTTTCCCTTATTGCTAGTGATGTTGCATATTTTTCATATATTTGTATTTCTTCTTCGAAAATTATCTGTTTAATTCATTTGCCTATTTATTACCTGTATCATCTAGTTTTGTAATTAAGTTTTTGTTTTGTTTTTTTAGTTTTTTATTCTGGATATTAATCCTCTGCCAGAAGAGTAGCTGGAAAAGATTTTCTCCCTTTCTGTATGCTTTCTGTTCATATTCCTAATTGTTTCTTTTGCTATGCAGAAGGTTTTTAATTTATTAACTCTTGGCATAGGAGCATTCCTGAGTTTAGGAGTCCTATTGATAAAAGTCATTGCCTGTACCTGTATCCTAGACTGTTGACCCTATGCTTTCTTGTAAGATTTCTATTAAGATACAGTTTCATTATTTTGCATAGGATACACTGGTTTTCCCAGCACAATTTGTTTAAAAGGCTATCTTGTCCAATGTATGTTTTTGGCTCATTTGTGAACAATGAAATGTGTGGGATTCTCAAATGTATTTTGTCCTGTTTCTTTGGTCTTCCTGTGTATTTTCATGCCAGTACCATTGCAGTTTTTGTTACTATAGCTCCATAGTATAATATTAATTAAGGTATTTTGATGCCTCCAACATTGCTTTTGTGGCTTAGAATTGCTTTGGCTATTCTGGTTCTTTTATACTTCCAAGTGGATATTAGGACTTTTTTCTTGGTCTGTGAAGAATGGAATTGGTATATTGATGGGAATTACATTAAATTTGTATATTGCTGTTGTTAGTATGGCCATTTTAACTATTAATTCTGCCTATCCAAGAACATGGGAGGTCTTTCTATTTTCTGAGGTCTTCTTCAGTTTTTTCTTTAGTGTTCCATAAATTTTCGTTTTAGCGGTCTTTCACCTCCTTGAATAAATTTATTCTTTGGTATTTTCTTGAGGCTATTGTGAATGGAATTGTTCTGTTTTTTTCCTCAGCAGATTCATTGTTGACATGTAGGAAAACTATCGATTTTGTGTATGAATTGTGTAACCCACATTACCAGATTTGTTCATTAGCTCTAGTAGTCTTTTGGTGGAGTTTTTTTTTTTTTTATCTTCTAGGTATAGGATCTTATCATCTGCCAATAGTAATAACTTGTCTTCTCCCTTTTCTATTTTCATCCCCTTTATTTCCTTCTGTAGCTTAATTGCTCTGGCTAGAATTTTAGGGACTGTATTAAATAGAAATGTTGCTAGTAGTCATCCTTGTCTTGTCCCAGCTTTTAAAGAAAATGCTTTCAGTTTTTCTGTTACTGTGAGGTTTGCTTTGGGTTTTTCATTTATAGTCTTTATGATGTTGTTTTAGTCAGCTTTTTCACTGCTGTGACTGAAGGATGCAATGACCACAATTATAGAGGAGAGAGAATTTATTTGAGAGCTCATGGTTTCAGAGTACTTAGTCCATAGAAGGCCAGCTTCATTCCTCAGGGCTCAAGGTAAGACAGGACCCCATGGAGAGAGAAGGTGGCAGAGGGAAGCAGCTCACATCATGGTGATCAGGAAACAGAGAGAGAGTTTTCCACTTGCCGGATACAAATATATATGCCTAAGCCATGCCCCAATTCCCACCTCCTCCAGCCACACCCTGCCACTTCAGTTACTGCTCAGTTAATTCCTATCAGGGGATTAACTCATTGATTGGGTAAAGACTCTCACAATCCAATCATTTCTCCTCTGAACCTTCTTGCATTGTCTCACAGGTGAGCTTTTGGGGGATACTTCACATCCAAACCATATCAGATGTTGAAGTAGGTTCCTTCTACCCCTAGTTTCTTCAGTGTTTTTATGGGTGCTGAGTGTTGTCAAAGGCTTTGTCTATGTCAATTGACATGCCTAAGTTATTTTTGTCCTTCATTCTATTTATGTGATGAATTACATGTATTGATTTGTGTATTTTAAACCATCTTTGCACCTCTGGAATAAAACCAACATGCTTGTGATGTATAGTCTTCTTCATAAGTTGCTGAAACCCATTTGCCATTATTTTATTAAGTATTTTTCATCAGGGACATTGGTCATTTATTATCTTTCCTTGATGTGTCCTTATCTGATTTTGGTATAAGTGTGATACTAGCTTCATAGAATGAATTAGGAAATATTCTAACTCTTTCTATTTAAGTTATAATTTGATGAGTATTGGTATTAATTCTTATCTCCCATGTCCCACATGGGCAATGGTGTCAGGGTCACTTTTCGTGAATTGGGCTGGCAATGAAAATACCACACAAACACAGAAATGCCTTTATTTGGGTTCAAGGATGCCTCTGTGACTATACTATGTATACAACCAGAGATATGAAACATTGTGCTTTATATATGTAATAAGAATTGCAATGCATTCCACTGTTATGTATACATAAAAAATTTTGAAAAGAAAAAAATGTTAAAAATAAATAAGTAAATAAATAGGTGATCCACATGAAAAAGTGTTTCATTTCTTTTAAATCAACTAGAATGCTTGGGGAAAAAAGGTAAGTCAATGAACAGGGTAAGAAGTGCACCTATTTCTGCCTGTGCCAAATGGCGATTATTCTCCAGGAATAACAGCATAAGTGTATCCAACCCAAGGAAGGCCAGTGTTAACTCCCCAAGAGGGTCTGTCCATTTGGTCCAGGAGAGGACAATGACTCATCCATTTAACCTGTGCTGACCTCAGTCCTGATGATGCTTTTAATTTTACATGGCTACCAGGTTTGGAGTAGAAGCTCCTGATGGTTTCTAACAGAGACAGAACGCAAAAGACTTTGTGTTCTCCTGTGAAAGGGCAAGCATGTCTCCTAGAGACACCTAGCAGCCTTTCCTCAGGAAGGACTGCCTGCCTGCATGAATCTGTTATTGAGCAATCAAGCACTCAGGAAGCATTTGGGTAATGAGGTAGAAGAAGTGATACAGAACGTGTAGCCACACTGACCTAGATTTGAATCCTGACTCTGTTACTTCTAAGCTTGTGACCTTAGGCAGCTCACTCAGTCCCTCTTGTTCTGCTATTTTGAGTACAAAGAGTGTTAGAATAGACCACTTTCTTTAGTGGGGTGGGACAACAGCAAGGAGGCGGTATGACTGGAGCCTTGTGAAGAAAATCCACAAATAGATAAAGTCAGTTAGGGTGGAGCCCACTGTATGGACCTCGAGCAAAGATTTAGAGTTTCTTCTTTTGAGAAGCCATTGGAGGATTTTAAAAAGAGGAGAGACCTGATCTGGCCTCATTTTTCCTAAGCCTTCTCTGGCTATGGAGGTGAAGAAGACTTTAGAAGCAGAAGTGGAAGTCCCACAGGTGGTAGCTGCACAATCCTGGGACAGCACATGCTGGCTTGGACATGCACAGTGAGAGGAGAGTGCTGGGGAGAAGGGTCAGATGCAGGATCTCCAAGGTGCACTCCTGGATGTCTAGGAGGAAAGAAATCACAGAGGAAGAACCCCAGTAGCCGAGGAGAGCATCATCACATCAACCTGGCTCATGATTTAAACAATGTGCCAGAGAAAAGATGCCTGCTGTCCTTGGCTTTACCAGTCCTTGTCCTCTTGGGTTGTAGTTGAAAAGAGAATGGCCTAGAAAAACAGTGAGACCATGGAGTCCAGTCTCCCAGCAACTACATATGACCATGTGAAGAAGTGTGGCAGATGGGACATTAGTAGGTGTATTTCTACTTTCAGCCCCTGGGACATGGGGTATGCTGACCCAGTAATGACCTGAACTGTAAGAATAATCTGGGATTATACTGAGCAAAAGTTGCTGCAATCAGGTCAGAAGACTTTGTCTCTGCTGAGCCTGGCTCATCCACAGAAGCCCTTGATTGCAGGCTTCCACAGAAAAACTCATAAACAATTTTTTTCAATTTGTTTAAAATGATTTATTTAAAATAATAACACTATAATTTAATAGTAAAAAAGCAAGAAATATTGCCCTCACAATTATTTTTTATTTATGTGCTTTTATTCACAAAACTAGCAAATTAATAGATTTTATAAGAAATTGGTCATGAAATATCTAGCTGAGATTATTAGTGAAGGTCTTCCCCTGCATGAAGCCACTCTGAGAGAGAATATCCAAAAAGAAATTCTTAGTCACAGGTATACCAGTATGAGGACCACTACAGGATGAGTCAGAAGACACAGCAGGTATAGTACAAAAACCTGACAGATTTAAAATAAGACATCTTAGTATTTGTGTTAAGAGATGAGCAAGAGTGACAAAAACATTTCCATCTTAAAATTACAAAAAAATATTACTAACAATGAAAGAAATGAATGACTTTGGAAATGTAATATCAGGAATAAATTGATAAAAAATTCAAATAATCATTAAATTTGTGGCTCTCAATCTTCTTTTTTTCCCCACCCACAATGATAATGGAACCCAGGGTACCCACCACTGAGACCAGTTCCAGGTCTTAATTTTAGTTTCTTTATTTTGAGACAGGTTCTCAATAATTTGCCCAGGACACTTATACTTTGTACTCCTCCTGCCTCAGCCTGGGTAATCCCTAGAATTTCATGAATGCACCACTGCACACAGCTTAACAACCTGTTTTAAATGTTTTGTTTTTAGTTGTAGATGGCCATAATACTTTTATTTTATTTATATGTGGTGCTGAGGATGAAACCCAGGGCCTCACATGACTAGGCAATCACTCTACCACAACCCCAGTCCCTTATCAATCTTAATTAAGGGAAAAAGAAGGCAAGTGAAACTACAATAATAGTAAAAAGAAAGAAATAACCACAAGTCTGGAAGAGGTTTCTGAATGTTTTTGTTAATGTCTTACACGTAATATTGAATTTTCCTTTTACATAATCATACATACATAGAAAGTAATTGCCTCCACTTCAGTCCCCAGTACTACTCCTTTCCCTAATCTCCTCCTATCCCCTTTTCCATGCTTCTTATCTACTGGCCTGCCTTCAATTTATTTGAAGTGTTTTTAAACTACTGGTATCTCCAAATCAAGTGGAAATGTATGTCAGTTCATGCATTCACAAAACACACACTATTTCTTAAAATTAAAAGTGTAAGCGAATAAAACACTTTTGATTGTTTTGAGAAAAATAGATGTTTAAGCAAGAATGTGTCAGAGTCTAGGTGAGGTTTTCTCCAAATCAGCATATTCCAGTTTCACAGAGTATTTGGGAAACAGTGACCACCAGTGAAGAGACTGCTATTACCCACAGACTGATTGCAGCAAGCTTCATAAACCTGGGCCCCAGCAGTCACCAGGAACAAGGGACTTGCAACACTGACAGGTAGTCTGGGAGGGTGAGGCCAGAACTTGTAGCCATGAAGCAGGTGAAGATGAGAGCAGGACCATGTAGAGCAGATACCATCTACTCTGAGTAAGGAGGGTACCTGACCCCTGACCTTGGGGCCACTAGGGTAAAATTCACACACCTTGAGCTCCCATTGCTTTCTGCAGTGAACTGCCTCATAGTACTGAGAGGAGTAATGGGGTTTGGAATCCATGTCAGTTTGTTCTTACCAATTTGATTTGTGTTAGCAACCTCTTTGTGGTAATGTTTATAAAATTTCAGTGTCAAAGCACATGCCATGCAAAGGATTCATATTTATATGAATATGCAGAGATGATTTTAATTTCCAGCCATTTTCATTTATTTCTAATGCTTAATTCAGACTTGCTTCTCCTTTAGATGACTATTCTTCTAGGGAGTTTCATCCTTCTGCTGGTTCTGATTTTTATCTTTCTTTTGCATGAAATATATCATTGAGTAAATGTCATAGTGCAGGCTTTCTGGATATATGAATTATTTTATATTTAGCATGGAAGGTTTTTATTTCCTTTTCAATTCTGAAGGACAATTTATGCTGGATTTGTTAATTTTGGTTGGTATATATGATTCCAAGCACTCCCTGCTTTTAGGATTTGAACTGTGAAGTCATTTGAAACTCTAATTTGCAAAACCACTTGGGATATTTGCACTGCCCTCAAAACATGACTTTCTTTTTCATCCTGAGACTTTCAAAATCCTAACCTTAATCTGTATATTAGGTATTTTTCTTATACTGTGTATTGGAGAGGATCTTTATTAATCCTGTTTGTTTGATGTTCAAAGAGGTTCTGTATTTGGATTTTCATCTCATTCTTAAATGTTTTGAAAATTTATTGATATTTATTGAAAAATGCTTCCCATATTTATTGAAAAGTCCAACCACAGGATAACTTCAGCTCTCAGCACAGAGTTCCAAGATGGGCGTGGCTCTTGAAGCTGAGCATGCCCCCTCCTGTCTCTGTTACATAGGGTTACTTGGCAACCTTTCTTCATTTATTAGCTGCTACCCGAGTATTGAGTGGCTCAGCCACAACTAGGTACCTGGTGGGACTAAGTTGTTTATTCTGTGACTGAAAAAAAAAGTCTTGAAAAGCCCCAGAATACAAGGCTGGGGCCTGTGAGGCCTTGTCATGGCCTCTAAGTTTGTCAGAACCCAGAGCTCATTCATGAGGAGCCTGTGGAAACTGGGCTTTCGCTATAAAGCGAACACGAGAATCCACAGAGCGGCCTTAGAGGGAGATGTAGACAAAGTGAACCACATCTTGACTCATGGAGAAGCTGGTGTTGACGACCGAGATAAAAAAAACAGGTAATACTGTCCAGAGGACTAGGCATCCTAGGGACAGGGTGCTGACCAGGGAAGGCGGGGCCAGTAAGGAAGAAGGCTCCACCTTTCCCACTGGGCCAGGGCGGCAAGAGGGAAAAGAGGCCAACTCTCCTTTCACCAGGTGCTTGACTTTCCTGCGCTCACAGGCTCCTCAACTCCTGGGCTCTATAGACCTTGGAGACATCTCCCATCCAGGAGGTCTTATTGAGCAGCCAAACAAAACGTTAGCCTGCTTCCTATATTTTGTATTTTGATGCCTTTATCTATCACAATGATTCTTACCTTTGTTATCTCACATTTCTTGAGTATTATGGTTAATTAACATCTTTGCTGTTGACAATATTCTTTGTTTTACTGTTGACAATATTCTTTGTCTTCAAGACCTGAGAATCTGTCTTTAAAGTGGTCTCATTTATTGGTGACGTTTTCCACTTATTTTTTAATTTGATTGTCTGAATCTTTCCAGGATTTATCTTTGGTCCTTTTTCAGAATATCTATCTCTTTCTTGAAATTATCTTTTACCTCCTGTATTTTTAAAACCCTTACATCTTCTTTTAGTTCACTGAACATTTTAACTATGACCTTTCTAAATTCTCAATATTTTCTGCACTGTGGTGTCAATGGATTCAGTTGTTGAAGTGTTGTGGGTTGTTTGGGGTGGTAGGTTTACATGCTTTTTCATATTATTTCAGTGTGTACCCAACTTCTGAGAGGATGATTACCTTTACTATTGTTTTTTTTTTTTTTTTTACCAAGGATTGAACCCAGGGGCTTAACCAGTGAGCCTCATCCCCTGTCCATTTATATATATATATTTTTTATTTTGAGACACAGTCTTCCTAAGTTGCCTAGCACCTCACAGTGTTGCTCAGGTTGGCCTTGAACTTATGGTCCTTCTGCAAAAACCTCCTGAGCTCCTGGGATTACAGCCATGAGGTTCCAAACCTGGTTATTACTTATACTTTTAAACAAGAGACAATTTAGTGAGCTTCTTTGTGTAAGTTCCCTGGGCTGGGTGAATATCCAGGTATTGGTACTCCCATTCTACATGTTCATCTTTATTCCCAAACTCAGCATCACTGAAAGAAGATACTAAACCTTAGTACCTTCAGAGCAAACTTCATGCGCTAATAAACCTTAGGTCAAGTGGGACTTGATGAAAAAATTTTCAACTCTTCTCATATTCTGGGTATAAAATTGTGGTAACACTCTGAAGTAGGTTGGGAAATGAGTTATTACAGATAGTAAAATTACTGTCACATTATGTAGGACATGAAAAGAAGAGTAGAGATTAAATGGAAAGAAAGAAAGAGAGAGAAAAAATAGAAATGAATAATACAAACCAAGTTAAAAAGAAAAGATGGCTGGAGGAATTTGTGTTAGTAGCAGATAATGGTAGAGGAGAAAGTGGGACTAAGGGGAAAGAGGAGCAAGTGTACATATGACCTAGGAAAACAAAAATAGAATGGTTTCCAGTGAATCTTTAAAACATTACAAGAATATAATCAAATATTGATGAGGGTGTAATTTGATAAAAGATGAACATGTATTGATTCAAAATAAAAAGTAGCATGTAAGATCAAAATTGATATTAGTGCTGTATGTAACAATCCAGGCCAAAGTGGGAAATTTTCTTATTGAGTCTTGATTGTTTGGATTTCACCAGAATTGGAGACCTTTAGAAAATGCCCACCAATCTTCAGCTTTACATCTATGTTTCTCTGGGTGTGGCAGTACTGGAAAAAGAACTGGGAGGTTCATCTTCCAAGACCTCCACCAAGTTCTGGGTGGAAGGGCCCAGTGCTGACTGAGACAGATGGTGGAGCTTCCAGAGGCTCTTGACTATGCTGGCCGCTCAGGTGCTGGCCATCACGCAGTGGGTGGGGGTTTCTTGATCCTGTGCAGTCAGCAAGCACCTAACCTGGTTGGCCAGTCCAGCCACAGGATAACTTCAGCTCTCAGCACAGAGTTCCAAGATGGGCATGGCTCTTGAAGCTGAGCATGCCCCCTCCTGTCTCTGTTACATAGGGTTACTTGGCAACCTTTCTTCATTTATTAGCTGTTACCCGAGTATTGAGTGGCTCAGCCACAACTAGGTACCTGGTGGGACTAAGTTGTTTATTCTGTGACTGAGAAAAAAGTCTTGAAAGCCCCAGAATACAAGGCTGGGGCCTGTGAGGCCTTGTCATGGCCTCTATGTTTGTCAGAACCCAGAGCTCATTCATGAGGAGCCTGTGGAAACTGGGCTTTCGCTATAAAGCGAACACGAGAATGCACAGAGCGGCCTTAGAGGGAGATGTAGACAAAGTGAACCACATCTTGACTCATGGAGAAGCTGGCGTTGACGACCGAGATAAAAAAAACAGGTAATAATGTCCAGAGGACTAGGCGTCCTAGGGACAGGGTGCTGACCAGGGAAGGCGGGGCCAGTAAGGAAGAAGGCTCCACCTTTCCCACTGAGCCAGGGCGGCAAGAGGGAAAAGAGGCCAACTCTCCTTTCACCAGGTGCTTGACTTTCCTGCGCTCACAGGCTCCTCAACTCCTGGGCTCTATAGACCTTGGAGACATCTCCCATCCAGGAGGTCTTATTGAGCAGCCAAACAAAACGTTAGCCTGCTTCCCAGCCACTTAAAATTCATCCTATAGAACGCTTGATTGACTATTTAAAAGTGATTTAAATCACAAAATTTTGTTCCAGCACTTTGTTTTAATGTACACATTTTTAAAAAATGTTATGTACATTGTAGAAAAGTGCAGCATGAGACAACGTTTCCCATAATAGAGCAACTTAAGGGCAAAAATAATTCTTTGAACACAATCTGGAATCCATTTGCATCAGTGTAGATGTATATGTATATAAGTTCTCTACTGAGGACCCTTACAAGGACATTTTGAAATGGCAAGATGGCTCCTGTCTCTGTTGTGCAGGGTTGCTTGGTAACCATTCTTCATTTGTTAGCTGCTTCCTGAGTATTGAGTGGTAGCAGTGTTTTGTTTCTAATGTTATTTCACACTAGCATATTTAGGGGTACCAATTTCAGTCTTCAAAGGATTTTCCTTATTTCTTGGGTGGTCCACTTGTACCCATCCATCAACTTCTGAAGGCTCACTCAGTGTGGTTTTAAGCAGACAACCATCTTCATAACCAGATTTGCCGAGAAGTCTGGATTTCCTGCAAGCTTTGCATTAATTTCAGGTACTTCCCTTGAGAGAGGATAGCAGTCACTGGGCGATTTCACACTTAATGAAACCGCAAACACATCATGCTTTTTTGTTGCACCTCCAGTTCTGTTTCCAGTACTGCCTTTACCACCCTATATCCCAAATGTCCACCTATCTGGTTGGAGGAGTCCAGGGTTGATTGGAGAGCTGGTGGCAGGACTTTCAGGAACCCTTGGCCACACTGGCCACACCTATACTGCTGTTTCAGGCAGGTGGATGGGGTTTCCTGATCATGTGCAGTCAGCACTCTGCTGGACTGGCAGCCTGGATGATCATGAGTGGAGGAGGATCACTGAAGATATCTACAGTGACTTCTTTTAGGCTTGCGGTAAATCCTGAGGTTCTCTTGGGAAACAACTGAGCTTTTCAAGACCTCCCTGAATGTCATTGATTTCTGGTCCATCATGATGGACCAGATCTTGGAGCTATTCATAGTGTTGGAGCTATTCATAGTGTTTACAGGAGAAAACTCCTCTCCAGTGGGCTTGAGTTTCTTTGAGAGCTCAGGTTGAGCACGCGCAGTGTCACTGTCCTTTAGGCTCTGCAAGCTCACTTGTGTTTAGCAGGGTTGTTTGTGAATGACCATTCTGCCCTTGAAGGACACCAGATCTTGGAGCTGCCTTGGTTAGTCGCTGTGGCAGACTAGGTTGGCTCACCTCTTGGATTCAATGGGTGGTGAAAAGTGCTCTATGATCTCCTAATGAATCTTCTTACTTTCCCAGGACCCCTCTCCATTATGCTTGTGCTTTTGGACACTGGGATGTGGTGGCCCTCTTAATAGAGAAGAAATGCAATCTTGAACTTTTGGATAATCAGTACAACACACCTCTGATTAAGGTACACAGTTAGTAGCCTAGGGTTTCTGCAGGAGATGGATTTGATTGAAATGCATAAATAAAAGGGGCTTAATATAATTTAAATATAACTAATTAGTGGACCCTATAAAATGTTTGGCTTGCATTTCTTGTATCTATGATACATTTCTTGGTACAATACCAACAGGCAGCAGAACACCAGCATGAGCGCTGTGTAAATCTTCTTCTCGATAATGGCGCCAATCCGAATGTTCAGGACCCGGATGGTTACACTCCTCTCCACAATGCCGTCTTTTCAAGGAACACTGCAATGGCAGAAAAACTGCTTTCTCACAACGCAAATATGGAATTCCAAAACAAGGTAAACATCACTGAATTTTATTTCCAGATTATTTGAAATACTTTTGTTTTCATAATGACATATGTTGGGTTTATTTCCATATTAAGAAGCTGAAGCACTCAGTGCACAAAATGTGTTGAAATGAATGGACTTTTGAGACTTCACTTCAAATACCAATACTTTAAAAGTATTAGGAGGTACAGCTTTCAGGTATGCGCCAATGGCAAATATTTGTAAAAATACTGAATTTTTAAGTTAAAACATTTCCTGTGTCCAAATTATTTTTTGCACCAAGACCTTTTTCTAAATAGTGTAAAAGAAAACAGAGAAGTAAATTTTGTCCTGGAAATAGGGTTTATCTTAAAACTCAAACAAAACAAAGAATTTTACAATAAATGGTGATCTTTTTGATGTGGGAAAAGTTACATGAAAGTTAAATATCTCTCTGTGGTAAGGCTTGAGCAGGAAATGTGGAAAAGCAGATAATTTTCCAATGAGGAAATTTAGATAATTAAGGAAAACATACCAAGAAGAGTTTAGTTTTTGTAATTTTTCTCAGTTTCTGTGTATGGATGAGGTGCTATTCGATCTGGGGAACAACAATACTTAATTTAGGGAAGGAAGATGCAGAGTTGCAAATGTGTTTAAAATGCAGTTTTAGGTGGGTTCTGAGGAAACCATGTTGGCAGTGACTAGGCAGTGATTATGGGGAAGCTAGTGGGGAGAACACATTATTAACTGACAGATGATGTTTTTCTGCCTGAAACAACCAATTAGATAAGAGTCAAACCATGCTGTCAAACCTACACTATATGATTAAAATGTGGGAGCTAAGGAGCTTACATATGAAACCAAGCTGCATTTTGAATTTACTGGTCCTTATTCTGCCACTGTCTAGGAAAATTACATGGAGTATTGTTAAATCACTGTCTCTCTTGCCTGTTTATTTTTTATTTTTTGGCAACTCTCCAAATTGTAAAGGGAATTGTTCCTGAAAATGAGAGATGAGATGAAGAGATGATTGTCTGGTCTTCTAGTTCTCTGCTCCAATGGTATCACAAAGTGACCTGGGGAAGATTTAAATATTGTCAAACCTAGGCTTTTCCCTGGAGGTTTATATTCACTAAATCCAATAGGCCCTGGACATGGATATTTGCAATATTTCCTGAGATTCTGACCCAACTCCTGGAAAAGAATCCCTCAATAGAGAGTATAATATGCAAAATCCCAGATCCCCAAAACTGAAGAAATAACTGGGAGAATTGGAGTTTGACTAGGTACAACTTCCTTCCAATCTCTCCTTTCTGACCAAATTAGTTTTAACTTAACATTTGTTTTTTTCTATTTCCATGGCTGGGAATTTAAAAGAAGTATGATTAGTGATATATTTTTGGCTTGCAGAATACAACCTTTTTCCTTTCAACAAACATTAATCAACTACTATCATTGGAAAGGTGATTAGAAATTTTCTTATGGCTAGTCTTTCAATAAGCAGAGACCAACCTTTTAAGGATTTTGTCTCTGTTATCATTCCAATCATTGGGTCAACAAAACCTGACTTGAAAAAATGATTTTCTTGGTTAGGAACGGCAAATGTTGAAGATTCTTAGCAGAGGTTGGATGCTACTCTATATCATTAGGTCTATTATGTTTCTGGGCCTGACGTAATCAGCCTAGCAGTTTTAAAAACTGAAAACTATGTAGTAAGAGCATCATGGGGGCTCCTCTTAATAATTTAGTGTCAGCATTCCTATGCATCTAAATTCTTATTTAAATAATCATCTGGGAGAACAGTGAACAAATGGAGTATGTGTTTATAGTTGGTAGAAAAAAATATTAAAATGAAGATGTTACGAATTTTTTGTATTATATTTTGAGGTCTCATTTTTGGGTGAAAATTATATTAAAGAAAGGAAAGATTTTACATGCAAACACTTGCTTTGAACATAACCACTCGTATACTCACAGTAAAGATAAAATCAAGAGCTGCAGACTAAATGTAACACACAGATATATGTGTTATATTCATTCATTGAGTCACATTTAAAATTCAGGTGATTTAGTGTCTTTTATGATGTTAAATTTAATCCATGAACATCAATGTAAAACATTTTTTGATTCACAAAATTTTTGAATTAATTAATAACTTTAAATTGCAATTAAAATGGGAGCAGAGTAAAAGATAATTTAAAAAGTAGATGTGGACTACGATAGTAATGATAATTATAACCCAGGATTATCATTATAAGTGAGCATATATTTTGTGTTGAGCTTTGTAACAGCTAATACAAACAGTTTTCATTGTATAATATCAGCAAATTCAGGGAACAATTAAGAATGAAATCAAAGGTCATTTTGAGCCTCTTTTAATTCAAAACCCATTTCCTTAGAAATCTATTGAAGCAGGAGTGCCTGACATTGGTATTTGGGATCCTGACACCATAGATAGAATCACATGGGTTTATACAACATGAGGGAAGCTTTCTCCTCATTGGAAAACTCTCAATAGTTGTCTCCTAGCAACTCTTAATTCCTCAAATGTAACTGTTTTATACAAAAAATGTTCAAATTGGTATTAATGATGGCAAAGGACTTCTTTAATATTGGACATGTTTCTCTAACAAGGAATCTTTATGATGAAGCTTGGTATTTATGGAAAAGTAGATATTCTTTGGAATGGATGGATAATCCACACTCTAAAAAAGAAAATTTAGCACATTAATTCAACAAAAGTACCCAAATAATTTACCTTTAGGTTTTGGGGTTTGGGGTTTTTGAGATAAAAGTTCTAGTCCCTGTCCTCAACAAGTTCTTGGTTTAGAAGGGAGCTGCAACCACACAACACCAATAAACCAGGATACATGCTATGATGGAGACCAAGATTTCTGGAACCCATTATGTCTTTTATAATTTTTCTGCTTCAGTTGAGAAATTTTGTGAATAAATTTTTTTAATTTTTTCTAGGATGGCCACACACCACTTCTCCTTGCTTTGAAGCACAACAGACAACGAGTCGCAGCATTGTTAATTCACAAAAAAGCAAATATACATGTAGTTGACAAGGAGAAAAGGTATAGTAGTGATATCTTTCAAAGTTTAATGGAATGATAATAATAATTCAAGTAAAAATATTAAATTAATGGGAAGAAGAATATTAACTTACAATTATTGGGATACATTGAAATATAGGAACACATATCACCTTTTAGAAAAGTAATTATATGGGCTAATACAAATAACATTATATAGTATGATCAGATTCCATCATAATATTTGTTGATGTTTGTCATGTGTAAACTGATTTGATTTGTCACATTATCAACCCTTTAGCCAAGTGTATTTCACATTAATTTTATAAAGTATTGGCTTTTTGTTTACTTTTGCATTCAATACTGAATTGCTTAACCTTTTATCATATTTAAACTTCTGCATCTTATGTATATTTTCTTTTACAATGCTCTATTGATCATAAGTAGATGTTGAAAGCCATTTACTTTTGGATGATCCTTTGCTTAAACTGCTTTTTGAAGAAAATTCATTTTAGGTTATCTCTAGGTGAGTATTAATTGCTATTGGTAGATTATTTTTAATCCCCCCCTTTTCATTTCTAACATACTTTGATGGCTATATTTTTAATTGACTGGAGCAAAGGGAAGAAAAGAAGCTTTAATGGGATAAACATTTGCTAATAAACATGAGTCATAGATGGGTGAGCAAAAGACAAGTGATAGGCTTTACATCCAAACATGACTGTTTTGCATTCCTTCCTTTGCTAATTGCAAGGTGTGTCACCTTAGAAACATTATTCATCACTAAATATGTTTCCTGAAAAATAAGATAATATATACTTGAAGGTGGTTAGAAAATTGCGTATATGGCAGAGGTTTCAGTGCCTAGCAAATGCCCATGATTATATTACCTGAAACTGCAATGACTATAATTATCATCATTCTTATTCCTATTGTTTTAAGCTTGCAAACAGCCTTTTCTTATTTGATTTTGAAGTGAATGAGAGTTATAACATGTTACATTAGACTAGGGTAAAAATGGATCATTCTTCACTTCAATCTTTACCTATTTCAGCCAGATGACCTCATCATAGTTGTGGTCCATCAAAGTACATTAAATGTGCAACTTCTGTTATGTAATGCCCAATTGGGATAAGAGGTTTCCTGTTTGTGTTTCTCTATTTGATGTGGAGGTAATATGCAAAGATGAACACTTGGGTGTTAGTATATATAAAGGTTATTTGTACACAATCAAGAACTTAAATTGGTAAAAAGATTAGTTGTTTAAATGATTTTATTAAAGACAATTCATCATTTAAAGTACCTAAGGGTGAAGTTATCTCTCTGTTATTTTAGAACAGCCCTCATACTTGCCACAAAATATAATGCAAAATGTATAGTTGAGCTTCTTCTTCGAGAAGGTATTGATGCCTTTGCTGAAGATCAGTCTGGAAGGAACGCATTACAGCACGCCATTGCTAGTGGTTTCAATGTGTAAGTGTTTACATTAAAATGATATGATTCAATGGAGGTTCAAAATAATTACAACTAATGCATCCTACACACCAATCTGATTTCATAGTTCAGGTATGTTTGGATTGCAGTCAAGACCCCTGCAAAAATCAAGACTCCTTAGAAGGCGCAATGTATGTAGGATTCATTAAGCCTCACCCTCTTTCTGATGGTGCTCACGGTAGAACCCTGTCTCAGGACTTTTAAAACCTTTATCTAAGCCAACTGATTGATTAGCTTCGGTATAGGAGAAAATTATGTTATTCAATTATATTTATAAATAAATTGAGTTTATAAATTTTTAAATAGCTGATTTATCCTAAGCATTATCCCAGCATTATCCATTATATTCTAAGTATAACCCCTGCATATGGGGCACAAATAACACCATATCTTTGATTTTTTGTTTTGGTTATTTGTGTTTTGCCAGTGTCATTTTGGGTTTTACAAAGCACATTTTCTTTGGTTGTGGGAGGCCCCGTGTCAGAGTTTAACAGAAAATCTTACTTTCTCTAGGAACTAGTTGTTCAACCATTCTCCTTGGATTTCTTTGAGGAGTTTCTTATGCCTAAGGAAGAGAAATCTCTTTCACCAGAGGGTAGATAAAAAGGACTTCCCAGACATTCTTTTGTTTCTGTCCAATGGGTTGCTGTAATGTTGCAATTAGAAGTAGTCCTACAATCTGGTAATGATTAACTTCACTACCAGGTTGTCCTGACTGATCCAGATCCCTGAGTCTTCATGGTGATATAAGCTTAGACTTAAAAGTTACAACTTATTTTCCTTCTAAGTATCCGTATGGTTATCACCTCATCTATTGTTTCCCAGTTGGCACTCTGCTTTGGTAGCTGGATCTCCTAGCTTTGGTCACCCCAGGGTGAACATGCCAATCCTGCCCTCCCACTCAAAACCTTATGTGCAGTCCACATGCTAGCCCAGACCTTTATGATGAGTGGTCCTTTGAGAGTTTTGTTTGTCTTTTTGGATCATTCAAAATAATCCAACAGTCTCAAATAAGCTTATAGGAAAAGTTCAGAGTTCCCTTTTAATCTCTTCTAACTGATCCGTAGCCCAAAGCCCCATTATATCTTATAAAGCACATTTTCTTTGGTTGTGGGAGGCCCCATGTCAGTGATTCCCAGGGAGGATGCTAATTCTAATTGGTACCTTAAGTGATTTTTTTCCCCATGGCAATAAAAGTTGTCCATGCTACTTTCATATCTGCTTCATTTTTCAGAACATTTCAAGTTCTTTCTCACAAATAAGACATTAAGCAGTATTCTCAAAAACTAAATTCTTTGAACCTAGAGCTAAGCCTTATCATGATTTGTCAGTATTCATGTGTAAAAGAAGGTTTTGTGTTTCAAGTTAGCTAGAGATCAGTGTGGAAATTAAGCTTCATTCTGAATAAAGATCTACTGGTTCCATTTGATTAGGTAGAAAAGGAATAGTAATAATCCAAGCTAACTGATTGATTAGTTTTAGTATAAGGAGAAAATTATGTTATTCAATTATATTTATAAATAAATTGAGTTATAAATTATTAAACACCTGATTTGTCCTAAACAATATAGCACAAGAATAGTACAGTCAATGACCCAAATTAGGACTCATTAGAATTTGTTAATAATTGCAATATTTGATCATTAGAACCTGTGAAAAAACTGAGATTGGATTTTTACTTGAGTTTCAGAGTTCAACATTAACGTACAAATAATTCCATTACTTTACTATTTCTCTCAGCATTGTTTATATTAACTCACTAAATCTTCATAGCAACCTGGTGACCTAAAGCAGTACAATCCTTATTTTTTAGAAGGAGACTTTGAGCCTAAGAGCAATGACTTGTGTCAAAACACAAAGCTATTGTTGACAGAGAGAGGACATCTTCTGAGTTCAGAATGCTTTCCTTATGTCAAGCTAATATAGTTAATATTTGAGCAGGTGAAATGAAAGTGAATTATAAATGTGAACATTCATTTCACCTTACTTTGTTTTTGATTACAACTTATGGATGCAGTCTTTGGGATGCTGAGGCAGGAGGGTCGCATGAGCCCAGGATTTGAAGACTAGCCTGGGCAATGTGGTAAAACCTCATCTCTAAAACAAAACATAATAAATACCCCCTTCCCCAAACATCCTAAAAATAACTGCAAGGTTAATACCGTGCATAGAGAGCTTGCACATTTGAAATATGTGGGGCTAAGTACTGATATTAGTTCTGATGCTATCTATAACACTCTTCACAATTTATATTTGGTTAGTGTTTCTCACATCAGTCTTAAGATACTAATTTGATTCCTTTTTTTGTACATTGTAATAGGAAAATAATTCTGGCACATACACGAGCAGTATTTAATGACATGCATGCCAGGAGAGCAGGTAATACTTCTGATAGTGAATTGCCCTTAGTGTTCCTACCCTACATAAAAAAGTAAGAGTAAGAAAGTGCCATCATAAAGGAGTGGCATCAGATCAATGTGTATAGGACATTCATATTTTCCTTTTTAATAGCCTATAATTTAGAATTCTTTAAGAAATGGTAGAGAATTTATATTTTCAAACAATGTTTTCTGAAAAAGATTTCGTTATTTAAAATTTGGCCTCAGAAATCTTACTTGTCTTTGTATAAATCATATTTTAAAATTAGTATGTTGTGTAATTCTTCTATAGTGACATTACAGTAAATTGGGCTTGTTATAAAACTTGATACTTTTTTAGTATAATTATTGACTCCTGTTTTTGGCACTAATGAGTGGATTTCACTGTGACATTTCCACACAGGGATATCATATCATATTTGAATCCTCTCTATCCTCCCTATGTTCCCTTCTCTGTTTCTCCACGGTCTTTTCCCTCGTCCCTATAGTCACTTGTCTTTTCAGAGCATCCTTTCATTTATTTTTTTTCCAGGCTGTACATGTGAGAGAAACACAGGATACTTGCCTTTCTGGTTTACTCTGCTTAACAGGATAATTTCCCTTGTATATTCCAGTTTTGTTCCCCCCTGCAGGGCTTGAAATAATCATTGTATACTTATCTGGTTTTTAAAGTTTCAGTTTAAAAATGTACTGTACTTCTGATAGCTTTGCCTGTATAACGGGTTCAACCATTGTCTCTTGTAGCTTTCAGTATTCTTTCTGATTTTGTATTTTTGACAATTTTATATAATAATATGATGTGGAGAGTTTCTTTTCTGGTCAGGTCCACTTGGGGTTCTAAACACTTTCTGTACCTGAGTGTCTATATATTTCCCATGATATGGTGCATTTTCTAGTATTATTTCACAGAATAAGTTTGCTATGCCTACAGTCTGTACCTTTGCTCCTTTTATGTACCCTTGATTCACAGTGCATTAATTGCCTATCAGTAGTATAATTGATAGCCAGTATAGAATAGTCTTCAGGAATGGTCCGAAAGAATTGCTTTATAAGAAAGTATGATTCATGAACTTCTACTATTTATGTTTTGTATTGTTGATAACATATTTATTTTACCATTTGCTTTTATAGTGGGCGGTGACTCTTCAACCAGGTATGTTTTTGTTTTTTGGTGGTGCTGGGGATTGAACCCAGGGCCTTTGTGCATGCAAGGCAAGTACTCTACCAAATGAGCTATATCCCCAGCCCTCAACCAGGTAGAATTTTACCAGTTAAAAAAGAAAAAAAATAATGACCTCATAAGCTAATGAGAGAATGCATCAGAAAGAAATGAAAATTGTTGGATGTTCTAGTCTAAGCCAGACACCATAATATGTGCTTAGCAATTCATCACACCACCTTTGAAAGTATCTGTGCTATTATATAACCTATTAATTACTGATTAAACACCAGTCATTCAAAAAAGTTGACTAATGGGCCCATGATCTTATAATCTTATAGCTGGCCTCTGATTTGATCATCAGCCTGTCTGGCTGATAAATTCATTCTATTGCCCTTTTACATAGATTGATAGGGACCTGTATGACACAAAGGATCAAGATTCAGGTCCATAGCAGATTAATTCATAAGTTCAAATTTATTTGTCTGTTAATGCTTAAATCAGGCATTTTCTAAAAAACCTGTTTGTACTTGAATTTGTGCTAATATTTTTAAAACTTGGCACTAGTAAGTGTTGTACCTTTTGTTTAGTATTGGGGATTGAACTCAGGGGCACTTGATCACTGAGTCACATCCCCAGCCCTAATTTTAATTTTATTTAGAGACAGGGTCTCACTGAGTTGTTTAGCACCTCACTTTTGCTGAGGCTGGGTTTGAACTCATGATCTCCTACATCAGCCTCCAGAGCTGCTAGGATAACAGGCCTGCACCACTACACCCAGAAAATGGTAACTTTTTAACTTCAAATGTTTTAGGGCAAATCTCACATACCAGTGGTCATAGGATCATGGGTTTTACATAAGCAGAGTCAGGCAATTGGGCTGGAGTTGTGGCTTAGAAGTAGAGCATTCACCTACCATGTGTGAAGTCCTGGGTTCAGTCCTCAGCACCACATATGAATAAAATATTTTTTTTTAAGTCAGGAAATTACTGATGAGGAATTGTTTTCCTGGAAGTGAAGAATACATATGACCTGTCTGTGATATATAAATAATTATTAATTGTTAATAATGATTACTATTAATATTAATAATATATAGTTATTAATTACATTAATCTTCTTCAATAATTATTTAGAGAATAGTTTAATAGATTTATCTAGTTCTTGATTTCATAGTTGACTGTCACATCAAGCTAGCGCCCCTGCCTAGTTCTAAAAAGATTTTTCTTTTTTCATCATTTATGTTTTTTCTATGGCTATGATGTTTTCTTGAAAAAACTTTTTAACTTTCTCTTCTGCTTTTGTTGATGTTTGGTCTTTTAAAAAATTACTGTCAGCTAAGTACTAAATTATTCTCTAGATAAAGTCAAAATCCCAGAGAATAACAGAATTTTAAAGACTCGTAGTCATGAGACAAAGAAACCTCCAATACTTCAAAATATTTTAAACATTCTGCCCAAATGGTTGTTAGGATGGACAACCTAAAACTTAAATATATTAAACGACCTTATCTGGTTGTAGAAAGTAACAGCAATGACATTTGAACTCATATTCCTTAATGGAAAGCCAAATACTGTTCTAAATTGCAGTACCATTGGTGAGTATTTTAACAATAAAATGGAACAGTGAGTCTAGTGAGCCCAAACATGGATAATAGGAAGAGAATTAGTAAGTGAACCTGGAGGTAGAGGATCATAATAGAACTACAGAAGAGGGCATATTGAAGAGGAAAAACTGAGTTGGATAGGAATCATTGTTTTCCCATAAGAAAACAAAATATCTGAGTTTACACCTGGTTTGATGAAGACAAAACAGGAATTTAGGACATGGATTTTGGGAACTAAGTAGAAAATGATATTAAAATAAGGGGTTCAAAAAAGTCCAAAACAAGTTGTTGCTTGTAGGAACTGACACACTTTCAGGTTTCTGTTGAAGATGTTAAAACCTTTTGAGCTACTGGGAAGATTGTGTAGAGTACATAGGAACATGAGGGTGGTTTACCAGACTTCAAGCACCAAAGGACTAGGAGTTGCTCAACCACATGATCTATGGCCCAGAGCAGGCATAGGCCCACTTCTGCCACTTTTGCCACCTTCTCATTTTCCTCCTATGTTTAGGGTAGGGTAGGACAGGGGTACAATCTGGCAGAGCTTTCACAGAGCTTTAGTTGGATGGTTATGCTGAGACCAGTGACTGAGACTCCATTTAGCTTGTTTTCTAGGAGTGAGGAAAGAGCAGCTCCCAGTCATGGTCATTGAAGCCAACCTTGTTCAGGAAAGTACATCTTTATAGGATGAAGCTTGAAAGGTCCTGCAGAAGGAGGACATGGGAGTGGAAGCCCACAGGAAGGAAGATGTTGAGATATTTGAGGACACAGAAGTACAACTTATTTAGATAGTACTTAGGGAAACAGAGTCCCACGTGCAGTACTCTACCTCAGAGGCAATCATTCCCACTGAGTGTCTGAGTGTGAATATTTTGAAGTGCTTTCATGGCCCTGAATAAGGTAGGACTTGTACTGGGAAATTAATTGAATTATATAATTTATAATGTTTTAATGTGTCTAAGAAAGGAATTCCCAATAACAACATATACATTTTTTCCTCTTGTGTATCTTCATCTTTCAAACCATTAACATGTTTCAGGGAAATCCCTGTGCCTTTTTTGAGTAAAGGGAGGCGATAGGTACATATTGTAAGTGGTTTCCATGCCAAAGCACCAAGGCTACCACATTCAAGTTAGCCAACTCTGATCCAGGGAGAGAAAAGGGAGAAGGAGCAGTATATCTTTCTACCTCATGCTAGATTACCAAGTTTGTTTCAGTCCAAGCCACAAAGGTTGTGTTGGACTCTGATTGGATTCTTCAGTTCAGCCTTCAGGGCAGGAGGTAGTTTCTGAAGATAAATGATTCTCAGACTTGGCTAATATATTGCCTCTCACTGTTTGAAATTGATCTAAGTATGACTTCACTAAATGATTCATAGAATGGGAAAAGCGAAGGCAGAAAGAGGTAAACAAAAGTTTTGTTAAAATGGAGGTCATATTTTAATTCTCTCAGTCAAAAACCTGATTCTGGGGCTGCGGATGTGGCTCAAGCAGTAGCGTGATGGCCTGGCATGCGTGCTGCGCTGGGTTCCATCCTCAGCACCACATACAAATAAAGATGTTGTGTCCCCTGAAAACTAAAAAATAAATATTAAAAAATTTCTCTCTCTCTTAAAAAAAAAGAAAAAGAAAAAACCTGATTTAATATAGTGATATCCAAACACTCACCAGATTTTATTACTTTAAAAAACCAGACTCACCCATTTTTGTAATACATTTTGCTCTAAAGATTTGCAGAGCAACCTGGTGCTGCTGATACCAAGCCTACTTCAGAAGAGAGCAACAACAAATCTGACACCAAGGTAAATGCCCTGTTGTTAAATTCATTTTCTTGATGTGAATTTTGTGAAGTGTTTAGTCTTTCAATTTAGCAATGCTTTTCTTGTCATTTTATTTGGAAATGTTCTAGGAGAAATTATCTGATAACAATGTGTTGGGATTTTACTTTTATCTTTTATCAGTGTTCCATCTGATCCTTTAGGCAAGTAGGGGCTTTTGAAAATCCATAACCACAGAAAATTACATTAGTAGAAACATTGTAATTACATTAGTAGAGATTGGGTTAATGATTATTGGATAAATTCACTGTGACTTTTAAATAAGCTTCCATAATTTTTAATACTCAGGACAAAATAAATCTTTAATGAATCAAATAAATATTTATGAATCATGAAATTTTCCTAATTCCTTCAATTTGAACACTATGCAGAACACTGCATATAGTTTTTTTCTTGGCCACTTTGTTTTCATATCATATATTTTTATGAGAGCTTTTCCTCGATTTCTATTCTAGGTTCCATATTTACATTTAAACTGTGGGAATTTGTTAAAAAGTAGAAATTTTAAACCTGTTTCTCAATATTTCTATTGTAACGGTATTGTACTTTGGTTTTGAGTCTTTTTCCATTAAGAGTATTTAAATCTCTTAATCTAATTAAAAACTAGATGTCTTCGGCAAATAATAAATAGTTCTTGAAGCAGAAAGTCTGAAAAACCATATAGTATGATTTGAACTTCTAAAAACTTTTTCATTGCAGTGTTTTAAAATATACACTCAGAATTTTTATGTCATAATCTATAATTTCAGGTTCAGAAATTTGTGTACTTAGTTATTTAAGTATTCATTTTAAAGCTCTGTTGTCACTCTTGAGATACTGCAAGATAGGAAACATGGGCGTGTCTTGGAAAACTGAGAATAGGGTTTGATGTAAAGTCTTTTACATATATTGTGAACCTGAATAAATGGGAAGACAAGAAGATATCTGAAAATGAAGTGTTTTAAGTAATAAGCCTGAGGTAGTTAATCATGAAGACTATTGGATTTCTGAAAATACGACTTTGGTATATATTTTCCTTTGAAGTTCAAGAGATAAAAGTTCTGGTGAATTACCAGAAACTAATGTCACAAATAAGAAGCAAAGAAAGTGAGGAAGTGTCACAAATATGAAAGTAGGTAGCAGAATACCCCTTACTTCTTCCAGCGTTGAGCTAAGATTAGGAGTTTAGATCAAAATTTCTTAAAATTTTTGATGCTCAGTCCATGTACTATAAATTACATCTTTTCCAGTTGTATCTGCTCATTAGTGTTCTGATTTCCAGTACTCTCTTTCAGAGGCAAATTGGGACAATTTATTTTATCCTACTAAGAATTTTACAGATTTTAAGCCTTTTTTTTCCTTAGGACAGATGAAGTAGATTGAGGCTAGTTCAGTTAGGCATTAAGCTGTTAATTAAATATTTACAGGTTTAAATATCATCCGTCTAGAGAATTAAGATAGCTTTTAGCTTAATTAAAGTAATTGATTTCTATTCAGTTGATGTGAGATAAATAGTCCTGATTGTAGGAGTTAAGTATTGGTACTTTCTTAGAGCTTTGAAGGCTCTTGGTCTAAATTTAACCTATATCCCTAGCTTAATTAAGATTGATAGCTAAGATATAAGGTGAAGGGAGAGGGTTGATGCAATTATGAGAGTTGGCATGAGAGGGTTTATTTTTGTTTTTCAAATTGTCACTTTAGTGTTGTTGGATGATGGAAATAGTGTTAGCGATGTTGAGTAGATAATTCATATATAGAAATATAAGTTTAGTAAGGCTGTTATTGGTATTGATATAGATACATATAATGACATTGCTATTTGATATAAGTTAATAATCATTCATTTTGGGGGTGAATTTTGTCAGTTGGGAAAGTTCACTTAGAGAGATATAAGTACAATAAGTATTATTGAAATTAGTAGAGGAAATTTGTTTCATATGTTGGAGAGTGAAAAAGGATGTATGTGTTCCTAAGTCCCTTTGTGGTCAATGGTCACTCAGCTACCTTTTTTCAGGGTGGGGTGGGTAGAGATGCGGAATAAACATACAGACTCTGGGAGCTGGTGAGAGAACTGTCTGAAGACTTACCTCAGGTTGTCATCCAGTAGCTCATTTTATTTTTGGAATGCACACAACTGTTATAGGGTTCAAGTGGGGTGTGCCTGTCAATCATACATAAGCAAGACAATATCCATAAGCAAATCATCTTCTGCCTAATGTAACTGCACTTTGAGGAATCTCTAAATATTGCTGTCGTGGTGGAAAGCAATCTGGAAGGGTCTTTGGCCCTTAATGAGTCAGGGGTTTCATGCCCTGAAGCCCTTGACTCTCAGTTTCCTGGCCTGGTAATTTGGCAATGCAAACCCAAGTACTGAGGATGTGGTTTTACCCCATCCTCAGGCGCTCCTCTCAGGCCTGAAGGAAGGTGGATATTTTAGGCACTTCCAAGCTTCTCTTAGCTGCTAGCTGTGACTGAAAGTTATTTCAACAAAAGGGTGGTGGTTTTCTTGTTATAATAGAATAATATGAACGTGTTGATTGTATGTATAATGTAAATAATCAGATAAAATATATTCAATGTGGGATTCAATGCAATGATTGCTATTACTCAGCCTATGTGGGTGATTGATGAGTAGGCCAGGATTTTTTGTAGAATGGTTTGTTTGAGTCCTCCTCAGCCTCCTCATACATTAGACAGAATTGCTATTATTATCATTGCTATCATTGTCATAAGGACAAATTGATTGAGGGAGCAATTTGAAACATAATGGAGTTTGGGGCGACTTTTGATATTGTAGTCAGATTACTGCTGATATAAGTGGAACTCCTTGGGTAACTTTTGGGTCTCATAGGTGAAATGGGGCTAGTCCCATTTTTACTGACAGCACTACAGCAAATATTAGGGGTGAAATTTGGTTGGGTGAGTTGATTAGAGTTCATTGTCCTGAGTGTATAAAACTAGTGATGCTAGAGCCTGAATTAAGAAATATTTGGATGCATTTTCTGTGGATTGAGGGTTTGCTTTGTTAATTAAAATAGGGATAATAGCTACTATGCTTATTTCTAGTCCTACTGAGGTAAGGTAGTCAGTGGGAACTAAATAGTGTTATTAAAATTCCTGAAAATGAGGTGAAATTGATGGTAGAGGCAATTAGGGGATTAATTAGTACAGGAAGGGTATAAACCAACATTTTTGGGGGAATAGCCTGACAGCTTATTTACCTGACCTTACTAATAGAACATTATGGGTATGTAAGGTAGCATCAAGAAATTTAGATTCTTAAGGTTAGGTTCAAACCCTGTGATTGTAGAAATAAAAGGGTTTAAACCTCTATTACTTACTCTATGAAAGTAACTATTTTGTCAGACATATTTCTTTAGGTTTGAGGGGTACACATGCCATGACAATGGGCAGGGAGATGTGTCATATGCATATAGAGCTAGTGTTAGGGGTTATAAGTTATTTTCATAATAAGTGTATGAGTTGGCCATATCAGAATCATCGGTATGATGCTTGAATTCATAGAAAAGTTGAAGTTAATACAAGGGTTTTTAATGCAAAACTGAATATAAAGATTTCAGGGATTGGTGGGTTGAAGAGTACTCCTATGAAAAAGAGTTGTGGTTAAAGTGTTTATTATAATGATATGAGTGTATTCGTCCAGGAAAAATAAGGCAAAGAGGCCCACAACATATTGTTGGTTAAATCCTGATACAAGTTCCTCTTTCTGTTGGTTTGTTTCTGCTACTGTTGAGATGAATCATATTATTGCTATGTTGGTGATAGTGATCCTAAAAATCGTTGAGTTGCAATAAGGGTTGATAAAGTAAATGGCCTGATTATAAGTAGAAATGACAGGAGAATGATGGCCAGAGTTATTTCATATGAGATTGTGCTGCAACTTGTACTGCTGTGATTAGGGCTGTGAATTGGATGCTCATCTCAATCATAAGATTGTACATATGGCTAAGCTTGAGGTTGCAAGGATAAAGAGTACTTCCATATTTATGTTGATGAAGGGTCATGGTGTGAGTAGGGGAATTCACATTGTAAATGCCAGGATAAGGGCTAGGGAAGGTACAATAATAAATAAAATGATGGAAGATGTTAGAGGTTTGTGTGGTTCTTTAATAAATAATTTTATTGCATCAGCGAATGAAGAATGTTTGGGCCTTTTTGGAGTTGTATGTAACCCAGTATTTTTCATTCAACTAAAGTTAAGAAAGCTATTCCTCTAAAATTAGAACAACCAGGAATAATAATTTTACTAAGAACATGTGTTAAGAAAAGGAGTTGAATCTCAGGTAATAAAGTTTGAAGTGTTATGCAATTTCTGGGCTCTGCCATCCTAACAGACCCTGTTCTAGGGCAGGGTAAGTAATGGTTTACTAAGTTTAGATTATTTCATCCATTATTCTAAGGAAATGTATAAAATTGGCCTTAATTCTGTTGTCCTTTTTAACTGGGAGAAATATTTTAATAGCTAGAAACTGACCTAGATTTCTCTAGTCTGAACTGAGATCATGCAGGACTTTAATTATTGAACAAATGAACCATTAATGGCAATTACATTCTTTGGATGTCCTGATCCAACCCATCAAGGTCTTAAACCCTCCTGTCAACCCTCTTGAGTAGGATTGCAATGTTATCCCTAGGATAACTTGTTCTACTGATTAAATAGTTTGAGTCAATTAATGAGTTTGAATTTAGACAGATGTGTCTGGATTATAATCATTCCGAGGTTGGTTTACACTCTGAGGTCACTCCAGCCAAAATTTTTGGCCTACAGGCAGGATTTTATATCCCAAGGGGATAGTGTCAAGGGTTCATAACTATGGTTATATAATTCAATTTCATTTATGTTAATGAAACTAACTGATTTATTATAGAATTTTTTAGAGGAAGAAATTGTAGTGTAATCAAAATCAGTATTATCAGTATTATTTGTTTGGTCCAAATTCTGTGTTTTATTTCTTTCCATGCTCTGCTCTTATTTCTTTCCTTTCTTCTTTGTCTTAAACACATGTTCAATTGACTGGCCATGTTTCCCTTTCTGTTTGTTTCTTTCTCCTCCCTTACCTTTCTAGAAATGTTTTACCTCTAGGCTCAATATTTCCCTCAGCCACCTGTGCCTCCATGGTGGCTTCTTTAATTAATCTTTCTGTTTTCTATTTGCTGTGTGCACCTGTCATTCATCCATCATTGCCCTAAAGGATTCATTATTGCCTTTGTCAGATGCATCCAAATGTATGCAATCACTTCTCTTCAGGTATCTGACATACAGGATAAAAAGACTCTATCCCATCTCAGTTGTAAATTGTCCTCAAAACTGAGCTCAAGAGGGACTTTGTGCAAATAAAAATCATGGGAACATGAGTAGTTACTTTGAATTTCTTAAATGTCAGATTTTGACAAGTATGCTGAGCTACTGATGGATCAAATTTTTACCCAGGATTATTGTGGTCAAGAAAATAATCTATTGGATATCATAGTATCTGTGTAATAACTAACTAGAGGTTAGGGGAGTAATGTTTGTAGATGTCTCTATCATCTCTAATAATTCTCAATCTATGTGAAAATGTAGGTCATTAAATGGCAGAATTGTAATTGGAATGTACATCAGAATAATTCAGAAACCTGTGTTCTTTCTAATGTATCCTGTAGTAATACTGAATATTATAATTATTTTATCAAATGTAATGCTCATTACACATAAAGCCTTTCTTTCTTCCCAGAATATCCCTGAAGGAAAAGGAAGTTTATGTGGAGATGTTCAGAAATCCAAGAAAGATGGTAAGATACTTGAAGTCTGCTCATTCTTGTGCTGTTTATTGACTTGAGATTATAGACATTCTCATGTTTTCATTAACATAGAAGCAAAATGTGAGATGGAAAAACCAACAAATGCCATAATTTGCACTTATTCAACTGGAGGGCAATTGGAGAAGCAGTATACACATCTCATAATCATGTAAATGATTCTAATGTGTTCCACAAATGGCATATCCTGTACATTCTAACAGCAGCTTTGACGTTTTACTCACAATTCCTAGGGTTGTGAATTGCTCCTCTGTCTAGGGATCATGTTTTTCTCCACTAATCAGCATGTTTACTTTTTTATATGCACACTTTCCTATAATTTTTTTTTTGGAACCAGGGTTTGAACTCAGGGGCACTTAACCACTGAGACACAAGCCCAGCCATGTTTAGTATTTTGTTTAGAGAGGGCATCACTGAGTTGATTGGGGCTTTCCTACATTGCTGAGGCAGGCTTTTAACACACAGTCCTCCTGCCTCAGCCTCTGAACAAATGTTGTCATTGGAAACATAAACTTGATACTGGAATCTTAATTTTATGTTTCATTAAACCTGTATTTAAACCTGTAAAGGAGACATGAGATTTTTTAGTGCCTTAATTGCCTATCAGTAAATTAAATAATATTAATTCAAGAAGAGTCTCCATGAATGGTCCCAAAAGAATACTTTGTATTAAAATATGTCTCATATACTTTTACTATTTCATGTTTTTATACTGTTGATTAATTTTATCCTTTTCTTTAATAACAGATGAGAGTCCTAAAAATGAAACTTTAACCAGGTAGGATTTTATGGATATAAAAATTGTATTTGTTGTTAGGGCTAGGATTGTGGCTCAGCAGTAGAGTGCTTGCCTAGCACGTGTGAGTTCCTGGGTTCAATACTCTGCACCATATAAAAATAAGTAAATAAAATAAAGGCATTGTGTCCATCTACATCTAAAAATTATTGAAAAATGTATTTGTTAAGTATTTAGAGCATATAGAAAAAAGGAGGGTGTTTTGAGTATTCTTTCCTGAGCTAGAGAACCTATCATGTTATCATGTGCCTGGAATTTGTTCTCATTCATATTCTCTCTCTCTCTCTCTCTCTCTCTCTCTCTCGTTTTACTTTTGGTACCAGGGATTGAGCCCAGGTGTGCTTAACCACTAAGTCTTATACCCAGTTCTTTTTTATTTCTTATTTTGAGAGAGGGTCTTTCTAAGTTGTTTATGACATTGCTAAGATGCTGAGACTAATCATGAACTTGTGATCCTCCTGCCTCACCTTCCTAGATCACTTGGATTACAGGCTCTGCCACACCCAGGCACTTTTTTTTTCTTAATAGTAGTCACAGCAGCTTGAAACTGTTTCTCTAACCTACTGTTTACTATTTAAACAATCATTCAGAGATGTCAACTGATTATTTCATGATTCCCAAACTACCAAGTACTTGGCCTATGATGGCAGATGGATATTTGACCATCTACCCACTTGGCTGACTAATCTATACTTTTGCCCCTGTTCATGGATTGATAGAGACTCATGGGGCATTATGATCAAGATGTAGTTCCATGAAAGATGAATTCAGAAATTTACTCTGAGTTATGTGTTCATTTTGATTCAGACTTTACCTGGGAAGCCAGGATAATACTGAAAGAGTCTGTCTTAATATTTTGTAAAGTGGTTTGATAACCAATACCTTTTAACATCAAATCTTTTAGGAAAAATCTCACAATAGCAATGATTATAGGACCATGAGGCAAATCTGGGAGAAAAAAATATTTTATTGGAAGTGTTTGTATATTGATGTATAGGCCATGTTATATAACATAAATTACATTTGAAATCTTTTTAGAAGATATTTCAATTGATCTCTCTATTTCCTGATTTCTCAATTTGGATTTACCTTCAGGCTACAACCACTATGTAGTTCTATCTAGACACTTTTTTCTTCAGAGTCTTTTAACTTTTATGTGAGTATAAACGTGTTATGAGTATTGTCCTGTGTTTTTATTGTTGTCACTTTTTACATTCTCTTTTTACTTTTATTTGAGTTTCTTTTGCTCTATTAAGAAAATGCCAGCTAAGTATTCCTGCTTCTATATACTGCATCAAAAACACAGAGAATTTCAGGGTTTCAAAGAATCTTATCAACTAGTCAAAGTAATACTTCCAAATGTGTTTATCATCCTGGGCAAATGGTTGTCATGATCAACAACCTACAACTTAAAGGGTATTAAAGTGATTTTCTGGATATAGTAAGTGCCACAGTAAAATCTGAACTCAGGTTCCTAACTATTAGCCCAATATTTTACAATTTTAATACTTCTGAAGGTGGTTTTTGTTGTTGTTTATTTATTTTTTCATTGTTTCTTTTTAGTTAAACATGACAGTAGAAATTATATCACATAATTACAAAAGCATGGAACATATCTGCTTGTAATGCAGTCCCCAGTATCTCTTCTTCCCTCCCCTCATGCACTCCAGCCCCTCCCTTTCCTCCACTGATCTTTCTGCCATTTTCCCATAGATATTTTTTAAAATTAAATGATTTCAGGTTTGCACAATGGTTTCTCTATGATATATTCATATATGTACATAGGAAAATTTTGTCAGATTCATTCCAGGGTCTGTCCTTTGCTGATTTCTCCTCCCTTCTCTTGACTCCTGTTTGTCTATTCCACTGAAATTCTATTTTTTTAATGCTCCCCACCCATTTATTTTGGATTAGCTTCCATATGTCAAACAAAACATTCAAGCTTTGGTTTTATGGGAATATCTTATTTCACTTAGCATGATAGTCTCCAGATCCATCGATTTACTAAAAATTTTCATAGTCATTCATTTCATCTATTTCTCCATTAGGTATATATACCTCATTTTCTTTATCCATTTATCTGTAGAAAGGCACCAAGCTTGGCCCCATAACTTGGATATTGTGAATTGTTCTGGTATAAATATTGATGTGTCTGCCTCAGTATATTATGCTGATTTTAGATCCTTTGGATATATACCAAGAAGGTGTATAACTGGGTCAAATGGTGATTCCATTCCTAGTTTTTAGAGGAATCTTCATACTGCTTTCCAGAGGGGTTGTACCAATTTGCAGTTTCACCAACAGAGTATGAGTACACCTTTTCTCCTCACATCCTTGCCAACATTTATTGTTACTTGTATTCTTGATAATTGCCATTCTGGTTGGAGTGAGATGAAATCGCAGAGTAGTTTTAATTTGCACATAGCTGAGTGCACAACAGAATAGGAGAGCTTGCCTAGTGAACTCAGCTGAACCCAACTGAAGGAGGTGAGACTGAAGGTAGTGCATGATCGCCATCCAGAGAATCAGAATGGAAGCAATAGAGGAAAGACAAGTTTGAAGAGGAACATTCTGAGTTTTGGAGGCATAGGTTTTGAGAAAGAGATCAGAATATTAAGTTTTGTGGCTAATTTGTTAATGACCAAACAAACATGAATGACAGAGGATGTTGGGAGCTATCTAGAAAGGCATATTTAAAAATTGGTGCCCAAGGGAGGTTTGCTATTGCATGCTTTTCTGCTTTATTGGAGGAATGGGCAAAATCCAAGTTCCTGTGGGAAGATCTTAAAATTATTTGAGCCACTGGGAAGAGCAGAGAGCAATGTGAGGAAGGGTTAGATTTCCTCAAGCATCATGAGGCTTGAAGTTCCTGAACTTCAATTTTGTATTTCCCTGAACAGATGTCTGCTCACATTCATCCAACTCACTGATTCCATTCCTATGTAGGGTTGGGCTGGATTGTGATTGGGTGGCAGAGCCAGCATGAATCTTCAGTTGACTAGTTGGGTAACATGTTCACACTGAGATCAGTCACTGACACTCATTTAGCTTATTTTCCAGGAGCAGGAAGAGAGAGCTCCTAACTTTGTCCTTTGAACCCAACCTTGTTTCAGAAATCTTCATCTTCATAGGATGAAGAGTTAAAAGTAGGGGATTGTCTTTGAGTCCTGCAGGAGAGGGCCTTTGGAGTGGGAGCCCATAGGGAGAAAGTTATTTAGATAGTACTTAGGGAAACAGAGGTACAGCTTCCAGAACTCTACTTTGCCAATAATCTTTCCTCTTGAGTGTCTGAATGCCTACAGAATTTTGAATTACTTGGTATTTAATGTGGTACTGAATAAGGTGGGACCTATATAAGATCGTGAGTTGCATTTTATAATGTACAATGCCTCCATCTTGCAGGGAAAAGTATTCTCAATAACACATTACAAATTTGTTTTTTACTATTGTAAGTTCATCTTTCAAACAATTTAAATGGAACAGGTAACTCCCTATGATATTTCTGGATAAAGGGGAGCAATAGATTCTTTTCAGGAAGTTGTTTCCATGCTGAGGAACTATACATGCCATTTTCAAGTTAATGTGGCTTAGTCTTTGATTCCTGGAGATACAAGGGAGTAGAGACAGTGTATCTGAGGTAGAAACCTCATCTGGGTTACCAGTTTTTGTTTCAGTTCAGGTAATAACAGTGATTTCTCCGATTAGTTGGATTTTCTGTTCAGCCTTCAGGACCATTTTTTAAAAAGGTTTATTCTCAGGCTCTGTCAACCTGGCCATCACCTTTGAAACAGAACTAAGTATGTCTTCTTTTACTATTCAATTGATTAGAAAAGTAGAGTCGAGGAGGGTAAAAATATTGTTTTTTAAAACAGAGGTCATATGTTAATTACATCAATTTAGAAAAATCATGTAATATAGTGATATCCAGATATTGACCAGCTTTTATTTCTTCGAAAACCTGGGCTCACTCAATGTTGTTTTTCATTTTTGCTCTAATGATTTTCCAGGGAATCTGGTTCTATCGAAGATGGGCTTACATACAATGTGGGCACCAATAAATCTGATACCAAGGTAAAGTGCACCATTGTGAAATTAATGTTCTTGGTATGGATTTTGTTTTGTGAAGTGTGTACCATTACAATTAGCAGTGATCTTCTGGTTATTTTATGTTGGAATTTTGCAAAATAAACAATGTTATGTGCAGTTGAAATTTTTATTTATTTTTTTATAGTTTTGTACATAGTGATGGTCTGCAAGCACTTAAGGGTGGTAGCAGCTGGAAAATATGTAGTGATACAAGAACTGGATTATGTAGAGCCTTCCAGCTGCAGATAAATAATGAGATTTGGTCAGGGATTTTTGTTTAAATTTATTTACTGTAACCTAAGTCCTACTGATGTGACTAACATGATATTTGGATCTAAATTAATTTTTAATTAATTAGTTTTGGTAATTATCATGGTGACTTTTGTTTGAAAGCTGCACAGCACATTGCCTGTAGTAGTTGTTCTCTGAGCCACTTTATATTTTAGTATCACATCATTTTTGGTAGAGATTTTTCTCCTTCTCAATCCTTGGTTCTAAATTTACACTAGATATTGTTAAGAACTATGAAAATTTAGAAATTTTAAATCTGTTTTTCAAAATTTGTATGACAATGGTATTGCCCCCATGTTTTCTGAGTACTTCCATTAAAAGAGTATTTAAATCTCTTCGTCCATCTGAAGGATATATTACAAATAATAATCAGTTCTAGAAACAAAGACTCTCGCCATATTGTACAATATTAATTACAAGATTGTTTTTACATAGTTATGTTTTAACATATTCACTCCAAGACCTCATGTCACATTCTAAGATTCAAAGTATAGAAGTTTCTGTACTTATTTATTTTATTTTGGTACCAGGGATTGAACTCAAGGGCACTCAACTAGTGAGCCCCAGCCCCAGCCCTATTTTCTATTTTATTTAGAGGCAGGGTCTCACTGAGTTGCTTAGTGCTCACCATTCCTGAGACTGGTTTTGAACTTTTGATCTTCATGTCTCAGCCTTCCGAGCTGTCATTGGAGGTTTGCTAGGGATTGCATAAACTCTGTACCACTTTATGTATGTGGATGTTTTCTCAGTATTGTCTTTTCATAAATATTAGAGGTCTCTATATTTTCTTTTATCTTGTACAATTTCCTTTTTATCATTATGCAGTTTTCTTTGAATTGTTATAAAATCTCTTAGCTTGGTTAATTCCTATGTATAAATTTATTTCTATTGTGAGTGGAGTTGTTATTGTGATTTCATTCATTTTATTGTATACATATATCATTTATGTTTGCATGTTGATTTTGTTTTCAGCTACTTTGCTAAGTTTGTTTATCCCATCTTAACTTCTTCTGGGAGAGCCATTAAGATCTTCTAAAAGAGGATCACATAATATGTAAAAAGGGATAATTTGACTTCTTACTTTTTATTTGCTTCCCTTGTCTAATTGCTCTGACTGAAATTTCAGGTGCTATTTTGTATAGGAGTAGTGAGCATGCAGAGCTTATTCTTGTTTCTGATTTTAGGAGAAATGCCATAGATTTTCACCATTCAGTATGCCATTGGCTTTGGCTTTGCCTTTGCCATACATGACTGTTGTAAAACTATAACAAGTTCTTGATGTCCTTTGTTTCTTAGGACTTTTCTCATGAGGAATGGTAGAATTTTGTCAGAGGCTTTTTTTACTTCTATTGTAATGATCATGAGATTTTTGTCCTCTATTGTGTATGTGGTGTACTGCATTGATTTGCATATGTTGAACCATTTTGCATTCTTCTAATTAATTGAATGTTATGTTGTTCTATGATGATTAAATGTGTTGATGAAATTGTCTTCAAGTATTCCATGAGGGTTTTTGCAAATATCTTCCTCAAGTATATAATTAAATAATTTTCTTTCCTTGTTTCTTCTTATTCAGTTTTCCTATAATTTCGCAAATATTATGTGTTTTGCCAGTCTCCTTCTTTTCTCTCCCATGTAATCTTTGGGGGTGCATCATTATTAGTTGTCATTTGATGGTCTGGCAGAATTCAGCCATGAATCTCTCTGAGGTATGTTTTTATTCTCCTGGTTTCTGGTGTTTTAATTTTAACCTTGTCAGATGCTTTTTGTGCTTCTATTGAGATAGTTATGGGATTCTTGTGTTTTTGTGTCATGATGTGATGAATTACATTGGTTGTTTTCCCTATGATTGGCCAACATTGCATCCCTGGAGTGAAAACCACTTGCTTGTGGTGCACTATCTTATTCATGTGTTTTGGTATCCAATTTCCCAGTATTTTATTAAGAACATTTCCTTTTATATATATCAGACTTATTGGACTGAATTTTTGTTTCCTTGTGTCTTTGTCTGATTTTGAAATCAGCATGATTCTAGCTTCATAGAAGGAGTTTGGAAGTGTCCCTCTACTTTTTTTTTTTTCATAGAATAATTTGGAGAGGATTGATGTTAATTCTTCATTGAAGATCTGGTTGAAATCAGTTGAGATTCTATTGTGTCCTTGGCTCTTCTTTGTGGCTGGGCTTTCAATAATATCTTTTATTTTATTGCTTGAAATTGATCTTTAAATTTTCTATGTTGTCTAGGCTCTGTTTGGGTAGGTAATCTTAATGTAGAAATTTCTCAATGTCTTTATAATTTTCTATGTGATCGGAGTATAAGATTTCAAAATATTTTCTGATTAGCCTCTGTATTACAATCCAATGTTGTCTGTGGTGATATTTCCGTATACATCATAAATTTTAGAAAATTGAATTTTTTTCCTTCTTTCTCTGATTAGCATGGCTTAAGGTTTATAAATTTTATCTATTTTTTTAAAAGGAACAACTTTTTGTATCATTGTTATATTAGAAACTTTTTTTGTTTCCATTTCATTGACTTGACCCTGATTTTAATTATTTTTCATCTTGTGCTACATTTAGTGTTAATTTGCTCTTCTTTTTTCTAGGGCTATGGGATGTAATCTTAGGTTATTTATTTGGAGAAT
Organism: Urocitellus parryii; assembly: GCF_045843805.1. Taxonomy (NCBI): domain Eukaryota; kingdom Metazoa; phylum Chordata; class Mammalia; order Rodentia; family Sciuridae; genus Urocitellus; species Urocitellus parryii. The sequence continues at coordinate 135,672,536 of NC_135535.1, read as the reverse complement.
TTTTATTCTTTTAATGAATGAAATCAGTGCTCTGAGTTCTCCTCATAGAATCACCTTCATAATGTCTCAGTGTTTTGGATATGTTGTGTGACTATTCTCATTTATTTTATATATCCTTATATTTTATCCATGACATCCTCTGCTATCCTTCAGTCATTCAGTAGCATATTATTTAGCTTATAGTTATTAGAGAAGCTTTTATATTTTATTATGTTGTTGCTTTCTAATTTCATTCCATGATGATCTGATGGAATGCAAGGTAATTTTCTAATTTTTTGAATGACTTAGAGATGCTTTGTGGCCTCGGATGTGGTTTATTTTATAAAATGATCTGTGTGTTTCTGAGAAGAACCTGTTTGTAATGCTTGCTCCTTAGATTTATTATGTTTTTCCCTTTCTAGACTGACTGTGAAAGAAAAGGAGAAGATGATGGTAATCTCTTTGGTGACTTTCCATTCCTGGACTGTTTATTGACTTGAAATTACAGAGAGTTTCATGTGTATTTTACTTTTTTTTCATGAAAGCAAAATGTGACCAGGTCAAGGAAGAAAATCAAGCCTTACGTGACAACAATGATTCTGGTAAAGGAGCAGAATGTATATTTTGGACTGCTCCTGTCAGAAGAATCAAAGTTAAGAGCTTCCATGGTACTCCTCCTTCCTCACCTGACATGAAGGTAAGGCTCCTTGTAACAAAATTTTCCCACTCCCCCTTTTTAACATATCATCCTCCATATCCTTATAATGGTGATACTGATCCTAAAAAGAAATATAAGGCCCCTAGTAGTTCACAATAGCAAATGTGTATAGCACCAAGAAAGAATTATGTGCAGGATTGAGATTTGTAGATGTTGGTAGAAGAAAAGATTGTCATGTATGCTGTTGTGGAGGGAAAGAAGTAGAAAGAAACCAAATGAATAGCTGAAAGGTGAATTTGAATGTTAGAAGGCAGAAAAATAGGAAGTAGTCTTTAATGTACTGAATGGAATATAAATGTGGTATATATACATAGAAAAGTTTTACTCTGTCTTTTCCAATGAGATTTAGCCATGAGCCAATAAATAGATGGAATTGGGAATGTCACACAAAATGCAATAAGTCAAATGAGAAAATCAAGCAAAGACAAGTTTTCTCTCATAGGCAAAAGCTAAAGCAACCTAAGAAAAACAATAGTGGAATGGATATCACAAAGTTAAGGAAAGATTAGTGAAGTAGAAAATGATTGATGGGGTAGTAGAAGGGTTAGATTCGTGGAGGGAATAGGCAATGAATGTGACATAATTACTGAATGTGCATGTGGAAGTATATTATGGTGACCTCCACCTTTATGTATCTCAATAAGCACTGATAAAAAATTTAAAAATAAAGGAGTGGAAGGGTGTCCAGTAGAGGAGAGGAAGGTTAGGGAGGAGAGAAAGGAAAGGGAGGAACTCGGGTCTGAAATGGTGCCAACAAAATGCATGTATGATTATATCACAATGAACTCAACTTATGTTTAACCATAAGGCACTTTATAGAAAAACACATGGTATTTGTTAAAATGGATATCCATATGTTGAATGGATATAGATCTCTATATCTCCCCATGCACAAGACAACACAAAATGGATACAAAACATAGATTGAGTAATAGGAATGCTACTAATGCTTCTAGGTAATCCAGGGAAACATCTCATCATGTACCACAGACTAAGGCTTTATGAACAGAAATATTAGAGCAGAGGAAATAATAGCACAAAGACACAAACAGAAGTGCATCAAAGTAAAATTTTCATAAGACCAAAGGGACCCACCAATATAGTGAGGAGAAAGTTTATAGCATAGAGGGCAATCCTTGCTGGCTAATCTTTGATAAAGGATTGGTATATTAAATATATAAACAAGTAAGAAATTCACCACTGGAAATGCAAACAACCCATTTAATCAATGCAACATAAACAGAGAGGTCACCAAGGAAAATGTATAATTTCTCAGCTTCTATATGAAGTGCTATTCACTGTCTTTAGCCATCAGGGACATGCAAATCAAAATTCAATTCAGAGTCTATCTTACCCCATTCATAAAGGCAATATTCAAGAATTCAAGAAATAAACACCAATGATGATTGGGGAATAGGAATTCATCAACGTTATTGGTGAGGATGCATATTATGACACCCACTATGGGAATTAGGAGGTTACTCCTAAAACTAAAAAGACAAATATCAATTGGCTCAGCAATAACATGCCCCACTATTTACAGAAAAACAATAGTCAGTGTACACACAATGGACTAGTTTTCAGACCTAAGAATTGCGTCATGTAGCAGAAAAATTGATGGAACTGGACAGCACCCTATTGAATCAAATAAGCCAGACACAGAAAGGAGCATGTCATTAGTGGAAAGGTTCATCACTAAATTTGAGAGAAGACAATTAGTGAAAAGGGAGAAGAGAGAAAACTGAAGGAGGAGGAGATGCTAAGGCTATATTTTGGGAGTGATATGCTTCACACTAACTTACACACATATGAAAATACGCCACAGTGAAACCCTCTATTCTGTATAACAAAGGTGCACAGTTCCAAAACTATAACTATCTTAATCATTTTCATTAGTACTAAGATGAAACAATTATTTGAACTCTTACTAAGAAGGGAAGTGATGAGATTTATTAAGTATCTAAAATGTGTAGGCATATATTTGAATGTGTTATTATATTTCACAATCATAAAATGGTCGTGGTGATGTTATCTCACACCCTGTTCGCAATCCCTCCAGAATATGAGGAGATGAATGGTAGACAAGTGTCTCTCTGGAGAGAACGTAGTCCTCTCCTAGACCTTTATGGTGCTGGCCCCTTACCTTCCTTAGATCCACTTAAATGTCACACATGGGGCGGCCGGCGCGGGTGACACAGGGGCCCGCGGGCCGCACAGGCCGCCGCCACCCCGCGGTCGCGGCCTCGCGCAGTCCCTCCGGCCTTTTTGCGGAAGCGGGGGCGCAAGTCCGGAAGTGGGCCTGTCGTCGGGGAGCCGCGAGGCCGCGGCGACCTGCGGGGCGGCAGGGCCTGCGGCCTCGCCAGAATTGGTCTGCAGAAGTCGCGGGATCCCGAGGCCCGCCGCTGGGCGTGCAGCCTCCCCATGCCGCGGCGCCCCCAGCTCTTGTCCACCGGCCCCTCCGCAGTGCTCGCGGGAGCGGCAGGGCGGCGTCCGCAGATCCGGGCCGGTCGGAGGCTGGGCTGCCCCTGGCGGGTGCGCGCCGCCGGGCGGGCCCGGTGCCGAGGACGCTCCGCGGGGACCTAAGCATTGCTGTCTGCAACGTGCCTGCAGCATCTGTGGAGGAGACCACGGACTCCACCATGTGCCACATCTTGAACCTGTACCGTCGGACGACTTGGCTGCACCAGGCACTCCGGGAAGGCACGCGGGTCCAGAGTGTTGAGCAGATCCGCGAAGTGGCCTCAGGAGCCGCTAGGATCCGCGGGGAGACCGTGGGCATCATTGGACTAGAGTCTCTGTGTAGTTTTGACTTGCATATCCTTGATTAGTAGATACTTAGATAATTTTTTTCTTACTTATTTGATCTTTTGTGTTTCTTCTATTGAAAAATGTTTGTTTAGTTCTTAGTAATTGACTTAATTGTATTTATGGCATTAAGTGTTTTGTATTGTGTGAATATTCTTATTAATGCCCTCTAAGATGAGTTGTAGACAGATTTTATCCTCTTCTATAGATTTTTCTCTTTACTCTCTTTATCATTTCTTTTATTGCTTGGACTTTAAAAAAAAATGCATTTGTTGTTGGCATTTCTGTCCAGGAATCAGCTGACTGCAGATTTGTGGATTTGTCTCTGTGTCTTCAGTCAGTCCTGATTGTTTTAATGCCAGGGTGATGTGTTTTCCTATCTATTCCTCTGTGTTATGCTTTGAAATTGTGTACTGTAGTGCATTCTGCATTCCTCTTATGTTTCAAGTTTTCATTTTCAATTTTTGGTCTTTTTTTCAATGATAAGAATTTCAGGATAATTTTTTCCAGTTCCATGAACACCATCAGAGGTTTGATAGAAATTGCATAAAATCTGTGAATCACTTTCTGAATATAGATATATTCCCAACATTAAATTCTGCTTTTTAAAATAATATTAGATGTTTCTCTATTTTATGATGCCTCTTTTTTTTCTTACTGAGACTTCTTCAATTTCATTTTATGATTTTGCCATTTGCCACTTTAGACTGGATTATGCCTATGTATGATTTTGCTTCTACTATAAATGGAGATGTTATCCCTATTTCAGTCTCAGTGGGGTTGTTTGTATTGTATACATATATTATGCATGTTTGTATTTTGAAGTTGTTTTCAGAGAGTTTGCTAAAGTTCTATATCCCATCTTAACTTCTTCTGGCAGAGACTTTAGGATCTTCTAAAAGAAGATCACATAATCTGTACATAGGAATAATTTGACTTCTTTTAATTTTCTTCCCTTGTCTAATTGCTGTGACTACAATTTCAGGGGCTCTGGTGAAATGTGAAATCTGGTGAACATGCACACCTCATTGTTATTTCTGATTTTAGAGGCAATGCTGTAGATTTTTCTCCATTCAGTTTGCCCTTTACTTTGGATTTGGAATATATAAACTTTGTAATACTATGGGAAGTTCTTACTGTTCTCTGTTTGCTAAGACATCTCATGAAGGACTGTTGAATTTTGTCAGAGGCTTCTTCTATATCTATTGAGGTCATAATGAGACTTGTCTGTGTCTCTGTGGTTTTCTGCAATTATTGATTTGCATGTGTTGAACCATTTTGCATTCTTCTAATTAATCCAATTTTATATTGTTGTATGATGCTTACAATGCTTAAATAATGCTTAAATAATGCTTAAAATAATTCGAATTATTTTCATTAATTCCATGAGGGTTTTGCAAATATCTTCCTCAAGAATATTATTAAAATTTTTCTTTTCTTGTTTTGTTCTTAGGCAGTTTTCCTAAAAGAGTGATATTGCCTTCATGATATTGCCCTCCTAAAATGCTTTTGCCAGTGTCCTTCATTTCTATCACATGTAATCTTTGGGGGAGTAGCTGTGTTAGTTCTCATCTGATGATCTGGCAAAATTCAGCCATGAATCTCTCTGGTACTTGCATTTTTTGAAAAGCTTTTCATAACTGCTTCAATATGATGACATATTATTGGTCTGTTTAAATTTCCAGTTATTCTCTTGAATCAATTTTTGTAGGTCATATAGAGAGAGACATTTATCTGCTACTTCCACATATTCTAAATTTCATAATGTAAATCATCCTAACATTCTCTGAATTTATTGGCATTTAACTTTTCAATGTAGTCCTTAATTTTCCTCAGGATTTCAGAAAGGTGTGTTGTAAGATCCACTTCTTTTGTCTTAAATTTATTCATTTATATCTTCTCTCTCTTTACTTGGTTTGGTTTGGTGCAGGCTTTATCAATCTTGTTTATCTTTTCAAAAACCAACTCTTGGTTCCATTGATCCTTGGTATTTTTTCAAACATTTTCCATGTTATTAATTTTTATACTAATATTTATCATTCCTTTGTTTCTACTGGAATTGGAGTTGTATTGTTCTTGTTTCTCTAAGTCCTGGAGATTCCACTGTAGTTCATTTAGTTGAGATCCGTGTTATTTTTTATGGTATGTAGCCACATTTATAAATTTCCATCTTACCACTGCTTTCATTGTACCCTCTAGATCTGGATTATGTTTCTCTTTTTAATTGATTTTATGGGTCTTTTAATATTTCTCTGACCTGATTTGTGGATGAGCCATACATTGGGTAAAAGTGTATTACTCATTCTCTAAGAAGGTGTACTGTTTCTGTGTTTTTTGTTTTTTTTTGGTCTCAGTTTGAAATATTATTTTAATATCATCAGATGATGTGTGAGGAATTGCTTTGTGTATATGCTAGGAATAGCCTTTATAGCCTACTTTGGAACCTGTTTATGAGAACATTCTATGAGAATGGTGAATATTCTACTATTATCTGAGTAAATATTCTGTAGACATTTTAAAGTCCTTTTGATCAAATGTACGCCTGAAGTCTGTAATTTTTGTTGATTTTTTTTTTCTGGATGATCACTCTATTTGTTAGAGTGATCAATTGTAGTGACCCACACGTATTAAATTGATGTTCATCTGTTTTTTCACTTTAAAAATATTTTTGCATGAAATTAGGGGCACTGATATCTTTAAAGCCATTAAAACTTCTTGATAAATTATTCCTTTTACCAGTAGGTAGTAATCTCCTTGTCATGTCTGGTTCTTTGTGGTTTGAAGTCTGCTTTGGCAAATATGAGAAGAGCCAGTGCTCCTTGCATTTGGCTTCCATTTGTATGAAATGGAAATATTCTGAGAGTCTCTTTGAATGTGATGTTTTTTTTTTTTTTCTGACAGAAACATACAGTTGTGTCTTGATATTTTCCTTCAGTATTCCACTTAATGTCTTTTAATTGAATCGTGAAGCCCATTTACATTTAGTGTAAATGGTAGACAGGTATGTATTTTTTTCATGGTGCTTTGCTTTCTTTTATCATTGGAGTCACCCATAATTCACAGTTGCTTACCTACTCTAGTGACATTTATTCTTTCGCATGCTCTGTTTTTTTAATCTTTTTTATATGTAGGATTTCTTTGATTACCTTCAGCAGTGCTGGCTTAAATGGTCATGAATTGTTTTAGTTTACTCCCATGAAAGTGGTTTATGGGTTTTGATTGTTTCCTGCTAGTTTGCTGCATTTGTCCATGAGTTTCAGAAGTTTTCAGGTGCAGTTTCTTGGGTCTTGTAAACTGAGAATCATGTCATTGTGAAATAGAGCATAGTGTTAGGTCTTCTTTTCCTGAATGTATGCCTCTTCTTTCTCTTTTGTGGATAATAGCTCTGGTTAGAGTGACAAAGGAGTATTTTGAACAGAAGTGGTAAAAGCAGGCATCCCTGACATTTTCCAGTTTTTAGAAGTAATGCTTTAAGTTTGTCTCTATATAGAATGAGGTTGGCCTTGGTTTTAGTATAAATATATTTCACAATATTGTGGTATGGTTTTACTCTTCCTGGTTTCTTGTGTTTTAACTTTTATTTTGTTAAATGCTTTTTCTGCTTCTATTGAGATACTCATGATGTTCTTGTCTTTTTGTGTCATGATGTGGTAAATGATAAGGGTTGTTTTCCCTATGTTCAGCCAACATTCCATCCCTAGAGTGCAACGCACTTGCTTGTAGTGGACTTCTTTTTCATGTGTTTACTGTGCAATTTACCAGTATTTTTTAAGAACATTTCCTTATATATATTTTCTATTTAATTGATTTTTTTAAATACACAACAGCAGTATGCATTACTATTCTTATTACACATATAGAGCACAATTTTTCATATCTTTGAATATAAAGTATGTTCATGCTAATTCCTGTCTTTATACATGTACTTTGTTTTTTTTTGTATTATGATTCTTATTATTCATGTATACCATGATTTTTAATATCTCTGTATATAAAGTAAGTTGACACCCATTTTTTGCCTTCATTCATGTACTTTAAATAATACTGTCCATCACATTCCACCATCCTTGCTAATCCCCTGCCCTCTCCCTTTCTCTCCCACCTCTCTTCCCTATCTACAATGCATCTATTCCACCCAAGGTCCCTCTACCTACCCCACTATGAGTCAGCCTCCTTATATCAGAGAAAACATTTAGCCTTTGGTTTTTTGGGGATTAGCTAACTTAGTTAACATTACCTTGTCTAACGCCATCCATTACCTGTAAATGCCATGATTTTATTCTTTTACTGCTGAGTAATATTCCATTGTGTATGCCACACTTTTTTTATCCATTCATCCACTCACTGAAGGGCATCTAGGTTGGATCCACAGTTTAGCTATGGTGTATTCTGGTGCTATAAACATTGATATGCCTTGTCCCTGTAGTATGCTGTTTAAAACAAAACAAAACAAATTTCCTTTTATGTACATTAGGATTATTGGCCTGACGTTTTGTTTCCTTGATGTGTCTTTGTCTGATTTTGGAATCAGTGTGATTCTAACTTCATAGAGGAGTTTTGATGTGTCACATCCATTTTTTTCTTCATAGAATACTTTGAAGAGGATTGATGTTAATTCTTCATTGAAGGTCTGGTTGAAATCCATTGAGATCCCATTGTGTGCTTTTGCTTTTCATTGTGGCTGGGCTTTGAATAGTATCTTCTATTTCATAGCTTGAAATTGATCTTTTAATTTTCTATGTTGTCAAGGCTCAGTTTGGGGAGGTAATCTTAATGTAGAAATTTATCAATGTCTTTATGATTTTCTATGTGATTGGAGTATAAGTTTTGCAAATATTTTCTGATTAGCCTCTCTATTCCAATCTAAAGTTGTCTGTTTGATATTTACTTATACACCATAAATTTTAGACAATTGTATTTTTTCCTCTTTCTCTAATAAGCATGGCTTAAGGTTTATCCATTTTATCTTATTTTTTAAAAAAGACCAACTTTTTGTATCATTGTTGTTTTAGAAAATGTTTTGTTGTTTCCATTTCATGGATCTTGCCTCTGATTTTAATTTTTTCCCATCTTGTGCTGCATTTAGTGTTGATTTGTTCTTCTTTTTCTATTACTTAGGTTATTTATTTGGGGAGTTTCTATTCTTGTAATGAATTAAATCAGTGTTCTGGGCTCTCCTCATTGAACCACTTTCATAATGCCTCTGAGTTTTGGATATGTTGTGTCTCTATTCTCTCTTACTTTTAAGTATTATGTTTTGTCCATGATGTCTTCTGCTATCCTTTGGTCAATCAGTAGCATGCATTTAGTTTATATTTGTTAGAGAAGCTTTTATTTTTTTATTATGTTGTTGATTTCTAATTTCATTCTATGATGATCTGATGGGATGCACGGTAAGTTTCCAATTATTTGGATGGACTGAGCGATGCTTTGTGGCCTCAGATGTGGTGTATTTTATAAAATGATCTGTGTGTTGCTGAGAAGAACTTTTATGTAATGCTTGCTCATTACACTTATCATGTTTTTTTCTTCCTAGACTGTCTGTGAAGAAAAAGGAGAAGTTAGTAAGTATTTTTGGCAATCCAAGAATGATGGTAATCTCTTTGAATACTTTCCATTCTTGTGGTGTTAATGACTTGAAATTACAGAGTTTCACATATATTTTACTTTGTTTTTTATCATGAAAGCAAAATGTGACCAGGACAAGCAAACAAATCAAGCCTCATGTGACAACAATGGTGATTCTGATAAAGGAGCAGAATGTATATTTTGGACTGGTCATGCCAGAAGAATCAAAGTTAAGAGCTTCCATGGTACTCCTCCTTCCTCACCTGACATGAAGGTAAGGCTCCTTGTAACAAAATTTTCCCACTCCCCCTTTTTAACATATCATCCTCCATATCCTTATAATGGTAATACTGATCCTAAAAAGAAATATAAGGCCCCTAGTAGTTCACAATAGCAAATGAGTATAGCACCAAGAAAGAATTATGTGCAGGATTGAGATTTGTAGATGTTGGTAGAAGAAAAAATTTTCATGTACGCTGTTGAGGAAGGAAAGAAGTAGAAAGAAAACCAAATGAATAGCTGAAAGCTAGGTGAATCTTAAGGTTAGAAGGCAAAAAATTAGGAAGTAGTCTTTAAAGAAGAGCAAGGTAACTGTGTAGATTGAATAAGAGTGAAAACAAAGGACATATACTGCAAACGACAAAATTAGAGAAGTGAAGATTAGCAGGAACTGTAGACGAGAGTCTATTGAAACACTTGAAATTCATTTCAACTAAGAAGTGAAAGAAATATAATTTGTCTTTCTAGTTTTAGGAGTAACCACCCTCCTGATTTCCATAGTGTCTATAATAATATTCATACTTACAGATTAATTCTAGATAGGGCAGAGGAGTGGGAGGGAAAAGGAGAGGGCAGGGCATTAGCAAGGATGGTGGAATGTGATAGACATCATTATCCAAAGTACAAATATAAAGAAAGGCATGAATTGGTGTCAACCTACTTTATATACAACTAGAGATATGAAAAATTGTACTGTATATGTGTAATAAGAATTGTGATGCATTCTGCTGTCATTTATTTAAAAAATCAACAAAAAATAATATTCATCCTCAACAATAATGTTGAAGAATTCCTATTCTCCATATCATCATTGTAGTTTATTTCTTGTATTCTTAAATATTGACTTTCTGAATGGGTAAGATAGACTCTGAATTCAATTTTGATTTGCATGTTCCTGATGGCTAAAGACAGTGAATAGCACTTCATATAAATGCTGAGCAATTATATATTTTCCTTTCTGACCTCTCTGTTCATGTGCCATTGATTAAATGGGTTGTTTTTATTTCCAGTGCTAAATTTCAGTCTTATTTTATACTTATTATACCAGTCCTTTGTCAAAGATTAACCAGCAAGGATTTTCCTCCATGCAATAAACTTTCTCCTTACTTTAATAGTTTCATTTGCTCTTCTAAAGATTTTATTTGAGTGCACTTCTGTTTGTGTCATTTTGCTATTATTTCCTCTGCTATAATATTCCTGTTCGTAAAGCCTTAGTCTAGTTATCTGATGAGATGTTTCCCCGGATTATCTAGAAGCATTAGCAGCACATCTACTCTGAATCTATATTTTGTATCTGCTTTGTGTTGTCTTGTGCATGGGGAGATATAGAGATCTATATCATTCTTCAACATATGGATATCCATTTTAACCAATACCATGTGTTTTTCTATAAAGTGCCTTATGGTTGAACATGAGTTGAGTTCATTGTGATATAATCATACATGCATTTTGTTGGTACCATTTCAGACCCAGGTTCCTCCCTTTCCTTTTTCTCCTCCCTCACCTTCCTCTCCTCTACTAGATACCTTTACACTCCTTTAATTCTTAATTTTTAATCAGTGCTTATTGAGATACATAAAAGTGGAGGTCACCATGATATACTTACACATGGACCTCAAGTAATTATGTCACATTCTTTGCACATTCCCTCTACGAATCTAACCTTTCTCCTTCCCCATCAGTCATTTTCTACTACACTAATCTTCCCTTAACTTCATGATATCCATTCCATCATTGTTCTTCTTCTGTTGCTTTAGCTTTGCCTATGAGAGAGAACTTTTCTTTGCTTGATTTTCTCATTTCACTTATTGTATTTTGTACGACATTCTCCAATTTCATCCATTTATTGGCTGATAGAAAAATCTCATTCAAAAAGACAGAGTAAAACTTTTCTATGTATATATACCACATTTATATTCCATTCAGTACATCTTGGCTACTTGTTTTGCTATAGACATTGATGTATTTGTATCCCCATTTGTCTGCTGATTTTACCACTTTGGACAAACACAGAGGAGTATATCTCCACATGGTGGTTTCATTCCCATTTTTTTGAGAAATCTCCATTCTCCCTCCCAGAGTGTTTGCACTAACTTGTCATCCCACCAACAATGTGTGAGTGTACCTTTTCTCCAAATTCTCTCTGACCTTTATTGTCTATATTCTTGATATTTAACATCCTAACTGAATTCAGAGGAAAATCTCTGTAGTTTTGACTTGCATTTCCTTGATCACTAGATATTTTGATCCTCTTTTCTTACATATTTAATCATTTATGTTTCTTCTCTTGAGAAATGTTTGCTTAGTTCTTATTCATTGACTTAATTGTGTTCATGATATTAAATGTTTTGTATTCTGTATATATTCTTATTTATTCCCTCTCAGGGGAGTTGTAGATAAGATTTTCTCCTCTTCTGTAGGTTCATTCTTCAATCTCTTTATCATTTCCTTTGTTGCCAGGTCCTTTTTCAAGAAACTTTCTTTTTCCATGCATTTGTTCTTGACATTTCTGTCCCGGAATCAGATGACTGCAAATTTGTGGATCTGTCTTTGCGTTTTCAGTCAGTTCTGGTTTGTTTTAATGTCAGGGTCATGCTGTTTTCCTTACTATTGCTCTGTGTTATACTTTGAAATTGTGTATTATATTGCATTCTGCATTGCTCTTATGTTTCAATTTTTATTTTCAATTTTTGGTCTTTTTTTCAATGAGATGAATTTCAGGATAATTTTTTTCCAGTTCCATGAATACCATCAGAGGTTTGATAGAAATTGCATAAAATCACTTTCTGAATACAGATATGTTCCCAACATCGTCTGCCTTTTCTTGAATATTAGATATTATCTGTTTTCTGATGATTTATTTTTCTTCTTCTTTTTGCTCTTGAGACTTCTTTAATTTCATTTTATCATTCTGCTATTTGCCTCTTTGAATTGGATTACTCCTACGTATGATTTTGCTTGTGCTATAAATGGAGATGTTATTCTAATTTCAGTTTCAGTGTGGTTGTTTTTATTGTATGGATGTATTCTTCATATTTGTATTGTGAAGTTATTTTTATTCCTGAAATTGCTAAAATTCTATATCCCATCTTAACTTCTTCTGGTAGAGCCTTGAGAATGTTCTCAAAGAGGATCACATGATCTGTACACAATAATTTGACTTCTTAACTTTTTATTTACTTTTCCTGTCTAATTGACTTCTTACTTTTTATTCACTTCCTCTTTCTAATTGCTCTGAATAAAATTTCATTGAGTGCCTTTAAATGTGAGATCTGGTGAACAAGCACACCTCATCCTTAGTTCTGAATCTAGAGAAAATGTCATAGATTTTCCACCATTCAATATGCCCTTTACTTTGGATTTGGAATACACAGACCTTATAATACTACAGCAAGTTTCTGAAGTCTTCTGTTCTAAAAACTTCTCATTAAAGACTATTGAATTTTGTTAGAGGCTTCTTCTGTCCTGTATCTCTGAGGTATCCTGTAATTCTTGATTTCCATTGTTAAACCATTCATGAATTTTATTGTATATAATTATGGAAATATGTTGTTGAAATTGTTTTGCAGTATTTCATGAAGGTTTTTGCAAATATCTTCAAAATGAATATTATTAAATCTGTTTCTTTCCCTTTTGTTTTATTATCCAAATTTTCTGTAAGTGTGATTTTACCTCATTGAATGCATTTTCCAGTTTCTTCCCTTTTATATCCCTTGTTATCTTTGGGGGAGCATCAGTGTTGGTTCTTATTGGAAGGTCTGAAACAATTCAGCCATGAATCTCTGTGGTCCTGAGCTTTTGCTTTTGGAAGGCTGATTATTACTAGTTCAATATAATTGCATGCTGCTTGTCTGTTTAGATTTTCAGTATCCTTTTGATTCTATTTTTGTATGACATACATTTCTAGAACTCTATCCAATTCTTTTACATTTTCTACTTTTTGTAATGTAAATTATCAAAATAGTGCTCTGGATTTCCCATTTATTAGTATTTAACTTTTTAATATAGTCCTTAATTGTCTTTGAATTTCGGAAACGTGTCTGTTGTAAGATCTATATTTGTGCCTGTAAATTTATTCATTTGTATTTTCTTTCTCTTTACTCTTTATAGTGTCTAAGTGTTTAGATATGTTGTGTCTTTATTCTCACTTTTAAGTATTCTTAGATATCATCCATGCTGTACTATTATTTACTCTAGAGGTGTTAGAATAGCTTTTATTTTTTATTGTATTGTTTCTTTCTAATTTCATTCCATTATCTGATGGCATGCCAGGAACCACGTCTCATGTTTTTGATGTATTAACTGGTGCTTTGTGGCCTCATATGTCGTCTGTTTTAGAAAATGATCTGTGCCCTTCAGAGAAGAAAGTGTATGTAAGACGTGCTCATTACAGTTACCATGTTTTTATCCTTTTTCCCTTTCTAGACTGTCCGTGAAGGGAAAGGAGAAGTTCGTAAATATTTTTGGCAATCCAGAAATGATGGTAATCTCTTTGAGACTGCTCATTTTTGTGCCGTTTATCAATTTGAAGTTAGAGAACATTTCATGAGTGTTTTACTTTGTTTTTTTTTTTTCATAAAAGCAAAATATGACCAAAATAAGCACGGAAATCTAACGTTGCTAGACATCAGTGATTCTGATAATGAAGCAGAAAATACAGTTTGGAACACTTGTGCAAAAAATATGAAAGTAAAGAGCTTGCATGATATTCCTCCTACTTCACATGGCAAGAAGGTAAGATGCATTGTAAGACTTTTTTCCCAGGCCTTGTTAACATATCACCTCCCATATCCTCATAATGGTGACATTGATCCTAGAAAAAACTAGTTCCTACTAGTTCACCATAGCAAATAAGCACAGCATCAAGAAAGTCATGTGTGCCAGGACTGTGATTCGTAGAAGTTTTGGCGTGTATTCAGTGGTTAGGAATGCTCTTTCAGAAGGAAATAAGTAGAGAGAAAACCAAATGAATACCTAGGTGAATCTGAATGTGAGAAAGGAGAAAAATGGGAATTATTTCTGGAAGAAGAATGATATAATTATTTAGATTGAGTGAGAGAGTGGAGACAAAGAAGTACTACAAACACAACAAGAAGAGTGAAGTTAAGGATAGCTGGAACTGTAGAATAGATTCATCTGAAACACTTGGAATGCATTTTAATTAAAAAGTGAAAGAAATATAATTCTCACTTCTTTCAAATCTATGAAATACTTGTGTAGTTCCAATGTGCAGAGTTGTGTGAGTGGAATACTGGAATCAGTGAAGATCTTACCATGTGTAACAATTAAGTGGACAAGTCAGGCAGGGAGAGAGCCAGCCACATAAAAATGTAGCAGGAGAATATTGTGGACAGAGAGAACATTTGTTTACCATTCTTCTTCTTACATTGTGGAGTGGCAGGATCACAGGTGTTAGAAAACATGACCACAGTCATTTTGTGATTCTAAAATATACAAACATATGCATAAATATAACTACACATATTAAATACTTAATCAATTTCTTCACTTCCCAACTTATTGAGATTTGGAATAATTATTTTATCTGAGCAGTAATGAATTATAGATTGAAAATGATTAAGATGGTCAAAGTTTTGGGACAGTGCACATTGGTTTTACAGAATAGAGGATTTCACTGTGGTATACTTGCATACGTGTATAAGTTAGTTTGAAGCAGGTCACTCACAAAATATTATTCTATGTGTTCTTTTTTTAAATATAAGACATCCTAACATAAAACTAGTAGATTTCTCATTCATTGCCATTTAATGTTCCTTAGTAGTATCAAGTGGTCCTCTGGATTTCAAAAAACTGTTGGTTATAAGAACCACATTTTGGATAGTAAATTATTTCACTTGTATCTTCTGTCTCTCTCCTTTGGTTACTTTGGTTCAGATTTATAAGACTTGTTTCTCTTCTCAAAAACACAACTCTCTTTTTCGTTCATATTCTTTTTCATTCCTTTGGCATGAATATGTATCATTTGTTCATTTGTCCTGGATTTGCAGTGCGATTGTTCTTGTTTCCCTAAGACCTCGAGATTCATCTCTAGGCTATAGATTTGAGATCCCTCTGATAAGGTAGTTAGCCTTATAAGATATGTAGCCTTATCACTTATAAAGTTGAGATCCCTCTGATAAGGTATATAGCCTTATAAGGTATGTAGCCACATTTATACTTTTCCTCTTTGACTGCATTCATTGTGTGTAGCAGACACTGGGATGTGTTTTTCTTTTCGGTTGATTCTAATGATCTATTAATCGTTTTGCTGATTTCTTGGAGGACTGATTCTTCATGCCAAAGTGTATATGGCTCATTGTCTTGTGATTGTGCTCTTTCTGTCCCTTTTCTTGGTGTGCATTTGAAATGTTATTTGAATGGCATCTGATAATATGAAAGGAATCACTTTGATTGTGGTGTGTACTTGCTAAGAATTGTCTTCATGGCCTATATGGAGTCTGTTTTAGAGCAAATTCCATAAGAAGCCTGAGTACAGCACTTTTTTTCTGAGGAAGTATTCCATAGATACCTGTAAAGTCCTCTGGATCAAAAAGTACAGTTGAATTCTGTAGGAATGGATGATATTTTGTCTGAACGAAATACCTCTTAGTGAGTTTGGCAGAGTGAAGTGACCCAAACTTGTTTTACAGGGCCCCTGTGTCCCTTTCCTTGGAGCAGTTTGTGGCTGATGTAATTGGGGGCATTGGTGTTCCAGGCACAGTCCTTTACCATTCTTTGTCACCTCTGGTTAATGGAGGGAGGGTTGAAGTCTGCTGTAGCAAATATGACAATAGCTATTGCTCCTTGCTGTTGGCATCCATCAGCATGAAATGCAAATACTATTTTCCATTCTTGCAATCTCTGCAACTCTGTGCATGTGAAGTACATTTTCTGCCGACAATATGCATTTGGGTCTTGATTTCTTCACTTAATATATTCGATGCAGTGCCTTTAATTGAAGAATCAATCTCATTTACATGTGGTATGAATGGTGAGAGGAACATGTTACTTGGTGCCATTTTGCTTCATTTGATTTCTGTTGGAGTCAGTCATAATTCACATAGCTTACGTATATTAAGATTTATTCATTCTCATGCTCCACACTGTCTGATTTTAATGTTCTTCTTTCACATGTAGGATTGTCTGAGTACTTTCAAGATTGCTTCCTTAGTGCCCCTGTATTGCTTTTAGTTTTCTCTTAGCAATTGAGTGATGGGTGTTAACTGCGTATTGTGCTCCTTTTCTCAATTGCTTTCTTTGTTCTAAATTTTTCTGGTGAACATTTAAAATCTTCTAAGTACAGAATCATGTTGTAGTAAAACCACGCTACTTTTAGCTGCTGGTTTCCTATATAAAATACTTCCTTCTTCTCCTTGGCCTAATAGCGCTGGCTAGAGTGACACAGAATGTTTTGAAAGAAATGATAAAAGGGGGGCATCTCTGTCTTGTTTCAGGTCTAAGAAACATGGTTTGTGTTGTCTCAGTTTTGAATGAGATTGACCTCGCATTTACCATAAAAAGCTTTTACTATCACGTGCTTTTCTTGTGTTTTGAACCCTTATTTTGAGAAATGCTTATCCTGCCTCTATTGAGAATACCTAAGATTCTGGTCTCTGTGTGTGTTGGTATGGTGAATGGCGTCTGTTGGTTTCCATCTATGGAGCCAAAGTTGTATCCCTAGATGAAACACATGGGATTGTGGTGTCCTATCTTTTTCTTCTGCTTTGGAAAGTGAATTGCCCAAATTTGATTAAGATCTTCTGCATTTATTTTCATAAAGATTATTGGCCTCAAGTTTTGTATCTTCATGTGTCTTTATCTGATTTTGAAATCCTGGGTATGCAACATTCATAGAATGAGTCTGGCTGGGTTCCCTTCATTTCCCATGAATGGAATGTTTTTTTTTTTTGGGGGGGGGGATTCTATTAACGCTTTTTAGAAGGTCTGGTTGAACCGGGACTAGGCTTCCATTGGGTCCTGGGCTTTGCTTTGTTGGTAGGCTTTTGAGCATATCTTCAATTTCATGGCTTGATTTGGATCTGTTTGAATTTGTGATGTACATTTGGGTAGGCAATGCTGGTATAAGTTTCCCAAATAGTTTCAGATTATCCTCTCCATTTCATTGTGCTCCATGGTGATTGTTCCTTTTCATCCCAAATTTCAGGAAATTGAGGCTTGTCCTTCTTTCTCTGTATAGTGTGCATAAACTTTAATCAAATTTATGGTTGGTTTCAAAGAACCAAGTTTGTATATTGTTGATTTTGTTGGAACTTGTTGTTTTCATTCCGTAAAGTTTGGTTCTGATTTCAGTTATTTGCCATCTAGGGCTGCTTTCAGTGTCGATTTCTTCTTTTTCCATGGCCTTGAAATGTAATGGGAGGTTTGTGCTTGGGAGATTTTCTGTTCTCTTAAGGAATAAGATCAGGGCTCTGAACCTTCTTCTCTGAACCACGTTCCGAGTATCCCTGGGTTGTGGGTAGGTTGTGTGGCTCTTCTCAGTAACCTTGAAGTATTGTTTATTTCATCTCTCAAGTCTTCTGCTCTCCAGTCGTTGATCACTCAGTCGAGGGGGCGTGAGGGGCTCCTGTGTTTTATTTCTACTGTTGATTTCTGATTTCATTGCATAAAAGTCTGATGGAACGCCAGGCATTCTCCCTAATTGTTTCCTAGGAACTGATCCTTGCTTTGTGGCATCAGATGTGGTGTGTTTCAGGAAACTATCTCTGTGCTTCCGAGAAGAAAGTGTCTTTATAGTGCTTGCTAATTCCTGGCATCCTGTGTTTTTCCTTCCCAGAATGCCCCTGAGGAAAAAGAGGAAGTGTGTGAAAATCCCCGGCAATCCACGAATCATGGTAATGTCTTTGAAGAGTGCCAAATGTGCTATTGATTGACTTACAGTTACACAGAGTTTCATGTGTGTTTTACTTTGACTTCTTCCCAAAACAGGAAAAATCGACCTCGGGAAACGACAACACCGAGCCTTGCTGGACAACAGTCCTACTGAGACTGAAGGAGAACATGTGGTTTCCACCCCCCGTTTAGTGCCTACCATGAAGAAGGGCTTGCGTGATGCTACCCCTTCATCACCTGACCCCAAAGTAAGGCATGTTTTAATACTTGTTTCCCGTCCCCTGGCCACATCTTTGATTTCTTCTTCTGTTTTTTGTTGGTGTTTTCATCTATTATATCATCTGTTATATCCTCATAATGTTGACAATGATCCTACATAGAGGGCCCCTAACCTCAGGGCCACAAAAGAAAATAAGTGTCTCACCAGGAGAGGCATAAGGACAGGACTGTGCTTTGTGGGAGTCAAGAACTGTCAGGCCTGCGAATGGGGAATAAAGAACTAGAAAGCAAAGCCAATAAATAGCTACTGGAAGCTGGAAGAGAGATTTTCATGAGCCCAAATAAACCATTGTTTGAGTGCTGACTAGAGTTTTTCAGTCAAGAGTGGGCATTGGTACAGCTGGGCCCTTTTGAGTTTCAGGAGTCAGCTCCATTCGGATTCCCATAGTGGATGTAGTAATAAGCATCCTCACCAACAATGTTGCAGCATTTCTATTTCCACATGATCATCAGAGTGTGTTATTTGTGTTCTCAACATTACCTTCCCGAATGGGGTAAGATGGACTCGCTGTTGAAATTTGATTTGCATGTCCCTCATGTGTGAAGACTGGGATTGTTACGACCTTGATGAGCTGAGCGATTATCCATGTTCCTTTGTGTACTTCGTGATCATGTGCCATTGGGTAAATGGGTTGTTTGTCTTCCCACAGCTCAGTACCTTTAGCTGTTTATGTACATATTATTATGGCAATCCACGGTCCAAGAGAAACTGGCAAAAACTCATCTCCTAGGCTATATGCCTTCTCCTCACCCTGTGAGTGGTTTTCTTTGCTGTTCTGCAGATTGAATTTGGATGCACTCATGTTCACCCCTTCTTGCGAGCACGTTCTCACGTGCAATATTCCTCTTCCTAAAGACTTATCTGATGCCTCTATTCGGAGGTGTTTTCCCTGTATTCCTTCCAATGGCTGCCATGTTTCTCATTTGTTATATCTAGGTTTGTTATCCCTCTTGTGTGGTGTTGTGCATAAGAAGACACAGAGACCTAGTTTCACTCTTCTTGGTATGGATATCCAGTTTGCAAAATTCCATCCTTTGTTTTGCTTTTGCATTGCATTAAACATGTACATGATAGTTGGGTTCCTATGGACATATTCATAAACGTGTTTTTTTTTACACCATACGGACCCTGGTTCCTGCCTCTTATTTCCCTGCACCCTCAACTGGCTCTAATCTACTGGTCTACCTACCATGCATTCATTTATTTAGTGGTTTTTGATAGATATACATTGAATTGCAATTCACCATGATATAATTTCAGGCTTGTAGAGAATTGTCATCAACATTCCCTCCACTACCCTAACTCTTGTGTCCCCCCAAAGATCTTTTTCTGCTCTACCAGGCTTTGCTTTCACTTCAGGATATCCATGCCTACCTTGTTCCTAGTAGGTTGCTTTACCTTCAGCCTTGATTGGAATCTTTTCAATGCTCCATATTCTCCTATGACTTATTGAATGAGCATGGGATTCTCCACTTCCTTCCTCTCATCGAAAATGGTATAAGTTCATTCTTCAACAAATGCTAAAACTTGTTCGTGTATATACGCCTCATTGTATCATCCATTCAACATGTCGCTGCTGGTAAGGTTTATGCGGCTGCAGACATTGATACACTTGTGTCTCTGATGGTCAGCTGAACACAAGAGAGGCGTGGACAGCCAGATCCTGGGGTGGCTCCATTGCTTGTTTTCGGAGGAATCTCCATAGTGCTTCCCACAGTGGTTGCTCTAATGGGTGGTTGCCCTAATGTGTGGTTGCCCTATTGTCTGTTGTTTTGCATCTCTGGAGCCCAAATTGCATCCCAAGATGAATCGCATGGGATCCTAGTGGTGTCCTGTCTTTTTCCTGTGCTTTGGTGAGTGAATTACCAATGTTTTACTAAGATCTTCTGCATTTATTTTCATGAGGATGATTGGCCTCAAGTTTTGTTTCCTGATGGGTCTTTGTCTGGTTTTGGAATCGGGGTGATGCGGCCTTCATAGAATGAGTCTGTCCGGCGGGTTCCCTCCATTTCTTTTTCATGGAATGGTTTCAGGGGGTTTCCCATTAACTCTTTATAAAAGGACTGGTTGAACTGGGCTCAGCTTCCATCAGGTCCTGGGCTTTCCTTTGTTGGTAGGGTTCAGCGTGTCTTCAATTTCATTGCTTGATTTGGATCTGTTTAAATTTCTGATGTGCATTTGGGTCTGCAATGCTGGTATAAGTTTCCCAAAGAGTTTCTGATTATCCTCTGTATTTTATTGTGCTCCCCGGTGATGGATCCTTTTCATTCCAAATTTCAGGAAATTGAGTCTTGTCCTCCTGTCTTTGGATAGTGTGCATAAAGTTTGGTCAAATTTACGTTTGCTTTCAAAGAACCAAGTTTGTATATTGTTGCTTTTGTTGGAACCTTGTTTTCATTTCGTAAAGTTTGGTTCTGATTTCAATTATTTGCCATCAAGGGCTGCTTTCAGTGTTGATTTCTTCTTTTTCCATGGCCTTGAAATGTAATGGGAGGTTTTCTGTTCTCTTAAGGAATAAGATCCGGGCTCTGAACCTTCTTCTCTGAACCACGTTCCGAGTATCCCTGGGTTGTGGGTAGGTTGTGTGGCTCTTCTCAGTAACCTTGAAGTAGTGTTTATTTCATCTCTCGAGTCTTCTGCTCTCCAGTCGTTGATCACTCAGTCGAGGGGGCGTGAGGGGCTCCTGTGTTTTATTTCTACTGTTGATTTCTGATTTCATTGCATAAAAGTCTGATGGAACGCCAGGCATTCTCCCTAATTGTTTCCGAGGAACTGATCCTTGCTTTGTGGCATCAGATGTGGTGTGTTTCAGGAAACTATCTCTGTGCTTCCGAGAAGAAAGTGTCTTTATAGTGCTTGCTAATTCCTGGCATCCTGTGTTTTTCCTTCCCAGAATGCCCCTGAGGAAAAAGAGGAAGTGTGTGAAAATCCCCGGCAATCCACGAATCATGGTAATGTCTTTGAAGAGTGCCAAATGTGCTATTGATTGACTTACAGTTACACAGAGTTTCATGTGTGTTTTACTTTGACTTCTTCCCAAAACAGGAAAAATCGACCTCGGGAAACGACAACACCGAGCCTTGCTGGACAACAGTCCTACTGAGACTGAAGGAGAACATGTGGTTTCCACCCCCCGTTTAGTGCCTACCACGAAGAAGGGCTTGCGTGATGCTACCCCTTCATCACCTGACCCCAAAGTAAGGCATGTTTTAATACTTGTTTCCCGTCCCCTGGCCACATCTTTGATTTCTTCTTCTGTTTTTTGTTGGTGTTTTCATCTATTATATCATCTGTTATATCCTCATAATGTTGACAATGATCCTACATAGAGGGCCCCTAACCTCAGGGCCACAAAAGAAAATAAGTGTCTCACCAGGAGAGGCATAAGGACAGGACTGTGCTTTGTGGGAGTCAAGAACTGTCAGGCCTGCGAATGGGGAATAAAGAACTAGAAAGCAAAGCCAATAAATAGCTACTGGAAGCTGGAAGAGAGATTTTCATGAGCCCAAATAAACCATTGTTTGAGTGCTGACTAGAGTTTTTCAGTCAAGAGTGGGCATTGGTACAGCTGGGCCCTTTTGAGTTTCAGGAGTCAGCTCCATTCGGATTCCCATAGTGGATGTAGTAATAAGCATCCCCACCAACAATGTTGCAGCATTTCTATTTCCACATGATCATCAGAGTGTGTTATTTGTGTTCTCAACATTACCTTCCCGAATGGGGTAAGATGGACTCGCTGTTGAAATTTGATTTGCATGTCCCTCATGTGTGAAGACTGGGATTGTTACGACCTTGATGAGCTGAGCGATTATCCATGTTCCTTTGTGTACTTCGTGATCATGTGCCATTGGGTAAATGGGTTGTTTGTCTTCCCACAGCTCAGTACCTTTAGCTGTTTATGTACATATTATTATGGCAATCCACGGTCCAAGAGAAACTGGCAAAAACTCATCTCCTAGGCTATATGCCTTCTCCTCACCCTGTGAATGGTTTTCTTTGCTGTTCTGCAGATTGAATTTGGATGCACTCATGTTCACCCCTTCTTGCGAGCACGTTCTCACGTGCAATATTCCTCTTCCTAAAGACTTATCTGATGCCTCTATTCGGAGGTGTTTTCCCTGTATTCCTTCCAATGGCTGCCATGTTTCTCATTTGTTATATCTAGGTTTGTTATCCCTCTTGTGTGGTGTTGTGCATAAGAAGACACAGAGACCTAGTTTCACTCTTCTTGGTATGGATATCCAGTTTGCAAAATTCCATCCTTTGTTTTGCTTTTGCATTGCATTAAACATGTACATGATAGTTGGGTTCCTATGGACATATTCATAAACGTGTTTTTTTTTACACCATACGGACCCTGGTTCCTGCCTCTTATTTCCCTGCACCCTCAACTGGCTCTAATCTACTGGTCTACCTACCATGCATTCATTTATTTAGTGGTTTTTGATAGATATACATTGAATTGCAATTCACCATGATATAATTTCAGGCTTGTAGAGAATTGTCATCAACATTCCCTCCACTACCCTAACTCTTGTGTCCCCCCAAAGATCTTTTTCTGCTCTACCAGGCTTTGCTTTCACTTCAGGATATCCATGCCTACCTTGTTCCTAGTAGGTTGCTTTACCTTCAGCCTTGATTGGAATCTTTTCAATGCTCCATATTCTCCTATGACTTATTGAATTGAGCATGGGATTCTCCACTTCCTTCCTCTCATCGAAAATGGTATAAGTTCATTCTTCAACAAATGCTAAAACTTGTTCGTGTATATACGCCTCATTGTATCATCCATTCAACATGTCGCTGCTGGTAAGGTTTATGCGGCTGCAGACATTGATACACTTGTGTCTCTGATGGTCAGCTGAACACAAGAGAGGCGTGGACAGCCAGATCCTGGGGTGGCTCCATTGCTTGTTTTCGGAGGAATCTCCATAGTGCTTCCCACAGTGGTTGCTCTAATGGGTGGTTGCCCTAATGTGTGGTTGCCCTATTGTCTGTTGTTTTGCATCTCTGGAGCCCAAATTGCATCCCAAGATGAATCGCATGGGATCCTAGTGGTGTCCTGTCTTTTTCCTGTGCTTTGGTGAGTGAATTACCAATGTTTTACTAAGATCTTCTGCATTTATTTTCATGAGGATGATTGGCCTCAAGTTTTGTTTCCTGATGGGTCTTTGTCTGGTTTTGGAATCGGGGTGATGCGGCCTTCATAGAATGAGTCTGTCCGGCGGGTTCCCTCCATTTCTTTTTCATGGAATGGTTTCAGGGGGTTTCCCATTAACTCTTTATAAAAGGACTGGTTGAACTGGGCTCAGCTTCCATCAGGTCCTGGGCTTTCCTTTGTTGGTAGGGTTCAGCGTGTCTTCAATTTCATTGCTTGATTTGGATCTGTTTAAATTTCTGATGTGCATTTGGGTCTGCAATGCTGGTATAAGTTTCCCAAAGAGTTTCTGATTATCCTCTGTATTTCATTGTGCTCCCCGGTGATGGATCCTTTTCATTCCAAATTTCAGGAAATTGAGTCTTGTCCTCCTGTCTTTGGATAGTGTGCATAAAGTTTGGTCAAATTTACGTTTGCTTTCAAAGAACCAAGTTTGTATATTGTTGCTTTTGTTGGAACCTTGTTTTCATTTCGTAAAGTTTGGTTCTGATTTCAATTATTTGCCATCAAGGGCTGCTTTCAGTGTTGATTTCTTCTTTTTCCATGGCCTTGAAATGTAATGGGAGGTTTTCTGTTCTCTTAAGGAATAAGATCCGGGCTCTGAACCTTCTTCTCTGAACCACGTTCCGAGTATCCCTGGGTTGTGGGTAGGTTGTGTGGCTCTTCTCAGTAACCTTGAAGTAGTGTTTATTTCATCTCTCGAGTCTTCTGCTCTCCAGTCGTTGATCACTCAGTCGAGGGGGCGTGAGGGGCTCCTGTGTTTTATTTCTACTGTTGATTTCTGATTTCATTGCATAAAAGTCTGATGGAACGCCAGGCATTCTCCCTAATTGTTTCCGAGGAACTGATCCTTGCTTTGTGGCATCAGATGTGGTGTGTTTCAGGAAACTATCTCTGTGCTTCCGAGAAGAAAGTGTCTTTATAGTGCTTGCTAATTCCTGGCATCCTGTGTTTTTCCTTCCCAGAATGCCCCTGAGGAAAAAGAGGAAGTGTGTGAAAATCCCCGGCAATCCACGAATCATGGTAATGTCTTTGAAGAGTGCCAAATGTGCTATTGATTGACTTACAGTTACACAGAGTTTCATGTGTGTTTTACTTTGACTTCTTCCCAAAACAGGAAAAATCGACCTCGGGAAACGACAACACCGAGCCTTGCTGGACAACAGTCCTACTGAGACTGAAGGAGAACATGTGGTTTCCACCCCCCGTTTAGTGCCTACCATGAAGAAGGGCTTGCGTGATGCTACCCCTTCATCACCTGACCCCAAAGTAAGGCATGTTTTAATACTTGTTTCCCGTCCCCTGGCCACATCTTTGATTTCTTCTTCTGTTTTTTGTTGGTGTTTTCATCTATTATATCATCTGTTATATCCTCATAATGTTGACAATGATCCTACATAGAGGGCCCCTAACCTCAGGGCCACAAAAGAAAATAAGTGTCTCACCAGGAGAGGCATAAGGACAGGACTGTGCTTTGTGGGAGTCAAGAACTGTCAGGCCTGCGAATGGGGAATAAAGAACTAGAAAGCAAAGCCAATAAATAGCTACTGGAAGCTGGAAGAGAGATTTTCATGAGCCCAAATAAACCATTGTTTGAGTGCTGACTAGAGTTTTTCAGTCAAGAGTGGGCATTGGTACAGCTGGGCCCTTTTGAGTTTCAGGAGTCAGCTCCATTCGGATTCCCATAGTGGATGTAGTAATAAGCATCCTCACCAACAATGTTGCAGCATTTCTATTTCCACATGATCATCAGAGTGTGTTATTTGTGTTCTCAACATTACCTTCCCGAATGGGGTAAGATGGACTCGCTGTTGAAATTTGATTTGCATGTCCCTCATGTGTGAAGACTGGGATTGTTACGACCTTGATGAGCTGAGCGATTATCCATGTTCCTTTGTGTACTTCGTGATCATGTGCCATTGGGTAAATGGGTTGTTTGTCTTCCCACAGCTCAGTACCTTTAGCTGTTTATGTACATATTATTATGGCAATCCACGGTCCAAGAGAAACTGGCAAAAACTCATCTCCTAGGCTATATGCCTTCTCCTCACCCTGTGAATGGTTTTCTTTGCTGTTCTGCAGATTGAATTTGGATGCACTCATGTTCACCCCTTCTTGCGAGCACGTTCTCACGTGCAGTATTCCTCTTCCTAAAGACTTATCTGATGCCTCTATTCGGAGGTGTTTTCCCTGTATTCCTTCCAATGGCTGCCATGTTTCTCATTTGTTATATCTAGGTTTGTTATCCCTCTTGTGTGGTGTTGTGCATAAGAAGACACAGAGACCTAGTTTCACTCTTCTTGGTATGGATATCCAGTTTGCAAAATTCCAT
The DNA here is from genome assembly GCF_045843805.1 of Urocitellus parryii. Classification (NCBI taxonomy): domain Eukaryota; kingdom Metazoa; phylum Chordata; class Mammalia; order Rodentia; family Sciuridae; genus Urocitellus; species Urocitellus parryii. Next base: position 135,646,567 of record NC_135535.1, on the reverse strand, counting down.
CCTTTGTTTTGCTTTTGCATTGCATTAAACATGTACATGATAGTTGGGTTCCTATGGACATATTCATAAACGTGTTTTTTTTTACACCATACGGACCCTGGTTCCTGCCTCTTATTTCCCTGCACCCTCAACTGGCTCTAATCTACTGGTCTACCTACCATGCATTCATTTATTTAGTGGTTTTTGATAGATATACATTGAATTGCAATTCACCATGATATAATTTCAGGCTTGTAGAGAATTGTCATCAACATTCCCTCCACTACCCTAACTCTTGTGTCCCCCCAAAGATCTTTTTCTGCTCTACCAGGCTTTGCTTTCACTTCAGGATATCCATGCCTACCTTGTTCCTAGTAGGTTGCTTTACCTTCAGCCTTGATTGGAATCTTTTCAATGCTCCATATTCTCCTATGACTTATTGAATTGAGCATGGGATTCTCCACTTCCTTCCTCTCATCGAAAATGGTATAAGTTCATTCTTCAACAAATGCTAAAACTTGTTCGTGTATATACGCCTCATTGTATCATCCATTCAACATGTCGCTGCTGGTAAGGTTTATGCGGCTGCAGACATTGATACACTTGTGTCTCTGATGGTCAGCTGAACACAAGAGAGGCGTGGACAGCCAGATCCTGGGGTGGCTCCATTGCTTGTTTTCGGAGGAATCTCCATAGTGCTTCCCACAGTGGTTGCTCTAATGGGTGGTTGCCCTAATGTGTGGTTGCCCTATTGTCTGTTGTTTTGCATCTCTGGAGCCCAAATTGCATCCCAAGATGAATCGCATGGGATCCTAGTGGTGTCCTGTCTTTTTCCTGTGCTTTGGTGAGTGAATTACCAATGTTTTACTAAGATCTTCTGCATTTATTTTCATGAGGATGATTGGCCTCAAGTTTTGTTTCCTGATGGGTCTTTGTCTGGTTTTGGAATCGGGGTGATGCGGCCTTCATAGAATGAGTCTGTCCGGCGGGTTCCCTCCATTTCTTTTTCATGGAATGGTTTCAGGGGGTTTCCCATTAACTCTTTATAAAAGGACTGGTTGAACTGGGCTCAGCTTCCATCAGGTCCTGGGCTTTCCTTTGTTGGTAGGGTTCAGCGTGTCTTCAATTTCATTGCTTGATTTGGATCTGTTTAAATTTCTGATGTGCATTTGGGTCTGCAATGCTGGTATAAGTTTCCCAAAGAGTTTCTGATTATCCTCTGTATTTCATTGTGCTCCCCGGTGATGGATCCTTTTCATTCCAAATTTCAGGAAATTGAGTCTTGTCCTCCTGTCTTTGGATAGTGTGCATAAAGTTTGGTCAAATTTACGTTTGCTTTCAAAGAACCAAGTTTGTATATTGTTGCTTTTGTTGGAACCTTGTTTTCATTTCGTAAAGTTTGGTTCTGATTTCAATTATTTGCCATCAAGGGCGGCTTTCAGTGTTGATTTCTTCTTTTTCCATGGCCTTGAAATGTAATGGGAGGTTTTCTGTTCTCTTAAGGAATAAGATCCGGGCTCTGAACCTTCTTCTCTGAACCACGTTCCGAGTATCCCTGGGTTGTGGGTAGGTTGTGTGGCTCTTCTCAGTAACCTTGAAGTAGTGTTTATTTCATCTCTCGAGTCTTCTGCTCTCCAGTCGTTGATCACTCAGTCGAGGGGGCGTGAGGGGCTCCTGTGTTTTATTTCTACTGTTGATTTCTGATTTCATTGCATAAAAGTCTGATGGAACGCCAGGCATTCTCCCTAATTGTTTCCGAGGAACTGATCCTTGCTTTGTGGCATCAGATGTGGTGTGTTTCAGGAAACTATCTCTGTGCTTCCGAGAAGAAAGTGTCTTTATAGTGCTTGCTAATTCCTGGCATCCTGTGTTTTTCCTTCCCAGAATGCCCCTGAGGAAAAAGAGGAAGTGTGTGAAAATCCCCGGCAATCCACGAATCATGGTAATGTCTTTGAAGAGTGCCAAATGTGCTATTGATTGACTTACAGTTACACAGAGTTTCATGTGTGTTTTACTTTGACTTCTTCCCAAAACAGGAAAAATCGACCTCGGGAAACGACAACACCGAGCCTTGCTGGACAACAGTCCTACTGAGACTGAAGGAGAACATGTGGTTTCCACCCCCCGTTTAGTGCCTACCACGAAGAAGGGCTTGCGTGATGCTACCCCTTCATCACCTGACCCCAAAGTAAGGCATGTTTTAATACTTGTTTCCCGTCCCCTGGCCACATCTTTGATTTCTTCTTCTGTTTTTTGTTGGTGTTTTCATCTATTATATCATCTGTTATATCCTCATAATGTTGACAATGATCCTACATAGAGGGCCCCTAACCTCAGGGCCACAAAAGAAAATAAGTGTCTCACCAGGAGAGGCATAAGGACAGGACTGTGCTTTGTGGGAGTCAAGAACTGTCAGGCCTGCGAATGGGGAATAAAGAACTAGAAAGCAAAGCCAATAAATAGCTACTGGAAGCTGGAAGAGAGATTTTCATGAGCCCAAATAAACCATTGTTTGAGTGCTGACTAGAGTTTTTCAGTCAAGAGTGGGCATTGGTACAGCTGGGCCCTTTTGAGTTTCAGGAGTCAGCTCCATTCGGATTCCCATAGTGGATGTAGTAATAAGCATCCTCACCAACAATGTTGCAGCATTTCTATTTCCACATGATCATCAGAGTGTGTTATTTGTGTTCTCAACATTACCTTCCCGAATGGGGTAAGATGGACTCGCTGTTGAAATTTGATTTGCATGTCCCTCATGTGTGAAGACTGGGATTGTTACGACCTTGATGAGCTGAGCGATTATCCATGTTCCTTTGTGTACTTCGTGATCATGTGCCATTGGGTAAATGGGTTGTTTGTCTTCCCACAGCTCAGTACCTTTAGCTGTTTATGTACATATTATTATGGCAATCCACGGTCCAAGAGAAACTGGCAAAAACTCATCTCCTAGGCTATATGCCTTCTCCTCACCCTGTGAATGGTTTTCTTTGCTGTTCTGCAGATTGAATTTGGATGCACTCATGTTCACCCCTTCTTGCGAGCACGTTCTCACGTGCAGTATTCCTCTTCCTAAAGACTTATCTGATGCCTCTATTCGGAGGTGTTTTCCCTGTATTCCTTCCAATGGCTGCCATGTTTCTCATTTGTTATATCTAGGTTTGTTATCCCTCTTGTGTGGTGTTGTGCATAAGAAGACACAGAGACCTAGTTTCACTCTTCTTGGTATGGATATCCAGTTTGCAAAATTCCATCCTTTGTTTTGCTTTTGCATTGCATTAAACATGTACATGATAGTTGGGTTCCTATGGACATATTCATAAACGTGTTTTTATTTACACCATACGGACCCTGGTTCCTGCCTCTTATTTCCCTGCACCCTCAACTGGCTCTAATCTACTGGTCTACCTACCATGCATTCATTTATTTAGTGGTTTTTGATAGATATACATTGAATTGCAATTCACCATGATATAATTTCAGGCTTGTAGAGAATTGTCATCAACATTCCCTCCACTACCCTAACTCTTGTGTCCCCCCAAAGATCTTTTTCTGCTCTACCAGGCTTTGCTTTCACTTCAGGATATCCATGCCTACCTTGTTCCTAGTAGGTTGCTTTACCTTCAGCCTTGATTGGAATCTTTTCAATGCTCCATATTCTCCTATGACTTATTGAATTGAGCATGGGATTCTCCACTTCCTTCCTCTCATCGAAAATGGTATAAGTTCATTCTTCAACAAATGCTAAAACTTGTTCGTGTATATACGCCTCATTGTATCATCCATTCAACATGTCGCTGCTGGTAAGGTTTATGCGGCTGCAGACATTGATACACTTGTGTCTCTGATGGTCAGCTGAACACAAGAGAGGCGTGGACAGCCAGATCCTGGGGTGGCTCCATTGCTTGTTTTCGGAGGAATCTCCATAGTGCTTCCCACAGTGGTTGCTCTAATGGGTGGTTGCCCTAATGTGTGGTTGCCCTATTGTCTGTTGTTTTGCATCTCTGGAGCCCAAATTGCATCCCAAGATGAATCGCATGGGATCCTAGTGGTGTCCTGTCTTTTTCCTGTGCTTTGGTGAGTGAATTACCGATGTTTTACTAAGATCTTCTGCATTTATTTTCATGAGGATGATTGGCCTCAAGTTTTGTTTCCTGATGGGTCTTTGTCTGGTTTTGGAATCGGGGTGATGCGGCCTTCATAGAATGAGTCTGTCCGGCGGGTTCCCTCCATTTCTTTTTCATGGAATGGTTTCAGGGGGTTTCCCATTAACTCTTTATAAAAGGACTGGTTGAACCGGGCTCAGCTTCCATCAGGTCCTGGGCTTTCCTTTGTTGGTAGGGTTCAGCGTGTCTTCAATTTCATTGCTTGATTTGGATCTGTTTAAATTTCTGATGTGCATTTGGGTCTGCAATGCTGGTATAAGTTTCCCAAAGAGTTTCTGATTATCCTCTGTATTTCATTGTGCTCCCCGGTGATGGATCCTTTTCATTCCAAATTTCAGGAAATTGAGTCTTGTCCTCCTGTCTTTGGATAGTGTGCATAAAGTTTGGTCAAATTTACGTTTGCTTTCAAAGAACCAAGTTTGTATATTGTTGCTTTTGTTGGAACCTTGTTTTCATTTCGTAAAGTTTGGTTCTGATTTCAATTATTTGCCATCAAGGGCTGCTTTCAGTGTTGATTTCTTCTTTTTCCATGGCCTTGAAATGTAATGGGAGGTTTTCTGTTCTCTTAAGGAATAAGATCCGGGCTCTGAACCTTCTTTTCTGAACCACGTTCCGAGTATCCCTGGGTTGTGGGTAGGTTGTGTGGCTCTTCTCAGTAACCTTGAAGTATTGTTTATTTCATCTCTCGAGTCTTCTGCTCTCCAGTCGTTGATCACTCAGTCGAGGGGGCGTGAGGGGCTCCTGTGTTTTATTTCTACTGTTGATTTCTGATTTCATTGCATAAAAGTCTGATGGAACGCCAGGCATTCTCCCTAATTGTTTCCGAGGAACTGATCCTTGCTTTGTGGCATCAGATGTGGTGTGTTTCAGGAAACTATCTCTGTGCTTCCGAGAAGAAAGTGTCTTTATAGTGCTTGCTAATTCCTGGCATCCTGTGTTTTTCCTTCCCAGAATGCCCCTGAGGAAAAAGAGGAAGTGTGTGAAAATCCCCGGCAATCCACGAATCATGGTAATGTCTTTGAAGAGTGCCAAATGTGCTATTGATTGACTTACAGTTACACAGAGTTTCATGTGTGTTTTACTTTGACTTCTTCCCAAAACAGGAAAAATCGACCTCGGGAAACGACAACACCGAGCCTTGCTGGACAACAGTCCTACTGAGACTGAAGGAGAACATGTGGTTTCCACCCCCCGTTTAGTGCCTACCATGAAGAAGGGCTTGCGTGATGCTACCCCTTCATCACCTGACCCCAAAGTAAGGCATGTTTTAATACTTGTTTCCCGTCCCCTGGCCACATCTTTGATTTCTTCTTCTGTTTTTTGTTGGTGTTTTCATCTATTATATCATCTGTTATATCCTCATAATGTTGACAATGATCCTACATAGAGGGCCCCTAACCTCAGGGCCACAAAAGAAAATAAGTGTCTCACCAGGAGAGGCATAAGGACAGGACTGTGCTTTGTGGGAGTCAAGAACTGTCAGGCCTGCGAATGGGGAATAAAGAACTAGAAAGCAAAGCCAATAAATAGCTACTGGAAGCTGGAAGAGAGATTTTCATGAGCCCAAATAAACCATTGTTTGAGTGCTGACTAGAGTTTTTCAGTCAAGAGTGGGCATTGGTACAGCTGGGCCCTTTTGAGTTTCAGGAGTCAGCTCCATTCGGATTCCCATAGTGGATGTAGTAATAAGCATCCTCACCAACAATGTTGCAGCATTTCTATTTCCACATGATCATCAGAGTGTGTTATTTGTGTTCTCAACATTACCTTCCCGAATGGGGTAAGATGGACTCGCTGTTGAAATTTGATTTGCATGTCCCTCATGTGTGAAGACTGGGATTGTTACGACCTTGATGAGCTGAGCGATTATCCATGTTCCTTTGTGTACTTCGTGATCATGTGCCATTGGGTAAATGGGTTGTTTGTCTTCCCACAGCTCAGTACCTTTAGCTGTTTATGTACATATTATTATGGCAATCCACGGTCCAAGAGAAACTGGCAAAAACTCATCTCCTAGGCTATATGCCTTCTCCTCACCCTGTGAGTGGTTTTCTTTGCTGTTCTGCAGATTGAATTTGGATGCACTCATGTTCACCCCTTCTTGCGAGCACGTTCTCACGTGCAATATTCCTCTTCCTAAAGACTTATCTGATGCCTCTATTCGGAGGTGTTTTCCCTGTATTCCTTCCAATGGCTGCCATGTTTCTCATTTGTTATATCTAGGTTTGTTATCCCTCTTGTGTGGTGTTGTGCATAAGAAGACACAGAGACCTAGTTTCACTCTTCTTGGTATGGATATCCAGTTTGCAAAATTCCATCCTTTGTTTTGCTTTTGCATTGCATTAAACATGTACATGATAGTTGGGTTCCTATGGACATATTCATAAACGTGTTTTTTTTTACACCATACGGACCCTGGTTCCTGCCTCTTATTTCCCTGCACCCTCAACTGGCTCTAATCTACTGGTCTACCTACCATGCATTCATTTATTTAGTGGTTTTTGATAGATATACATTGAATTGCAATTCACCATGATATAATTTCAGGCTTGTAGAGAATTGTCATCAACATTCCCTCCACTACCCTAACTCTTGTGTCCCCCCAAAGATCTTTTTCTGCTCTACCAGGCTTTGCTTTCACTTCAGGATATCCATGCCTACCTTGTTCCTAGTAGGTTGCTTTACCTTCAGCCTTGATTGGAATCTTTTCAATGCTCCATATTCTCCTATGACTTATTGAATTGAGCATGGGATTCTCCACTTCCTTCCTCTCATCGAAAATGGTATAAGTTCATTCTTCAACAAATGCTAAAACTTGTTCGTGTATATACGCCTCATTGTATCATCCATTCAACATGTCGCTGCTGGTAAGGTTTATGCGGCTGCAGACATTGATACACTTGTGTCTCTGATGGTCAGCTGAACACAAGAGAGGCGTGGACAGCCAGATCCTGGGGTGGCTCCATTGCTTGTTTTCGGAGGAATCTCCATAGTGCTTCCCACAGTGGTTGCTCTAATGGGTGGTTGCCCTAATGTGTGGTTGCCCTATTGTCTGTTGTTTTGCATCTCTGGAGCCCAAATTGCATCCCAAGATGAATCGCATGGGATCCTAGTGGTGTCCTGTCTTTTTCCTGTGCTTTGGTGAGTGAATTACCGATGTTTTACTAAGATCTTCTGCATTTATTTTCATGAGGATGATTGGCCTCAAGTTTTGTTTCCTGATGGGTCTTTGTCTGGTTTTGGAATCGGGGTGATGCGGCCTTCATAGAATGAGTCTGTCCGGCGGGTTCCCTCCATTTCTTTTTCATGGAATGGTTTCAGGGGGTTTCCCATTAACTCTTTATAAAAGGACTGGTTGAACCGGGCTCAGCTTCCATCAGGTCCTGGGCTTTCCTTTGTTGGTAGGGTTCAGCGTGTCTTCAATTTCATTGCTTGATTTGGATCTGTTTAAATTTCTGATGTGCATTTGGGTCTGCAATGCTGGTATAAGTTTCCCAAAGAGTTTCTGATTATCCTCTGTATTTCATTGTGCTCCCCGGTGATGGATCCTTTTCATTCCAAATTTCAGGAAATTGAGTCTTGTCCTCCTGTCTTTGGATAGTGTGCATAAAGTTTGGTCAAATTTACGTTTGCTTTCAAAGAACCAAGTTTGTATATTGTTGCTTTTGTTGGAACCTTGTTTTCATTTCGTAAAGTTTGGTTCTGATTTCAATTATTTGCCATCAAGGGCTGCTTTCAGTGTTGATTTCTTCTTTTTCCATGGCCTTGAAATGTAATGGGAGGTTTTCTGTTCTCTTAAGGAATAAGATCCGGGCTCTGAACCTTCTTCTCTGAACCACGTTCCGAGTATCCCTGGGTTGTGGGTAGGTTGTGTGGCTCTTCTCAGTAACCTTGAAGTAGTGTTTATTTCATCTCTCGAGTCTTCTGCTCTCCAGTCGTTGATCACTCAGTCGAGGGGGCGTGAGGGGCTCCTGTGTTTTATTTCTACTGTTGATTTCTGATTTCATTGCATAAAAGTCTGATGGAACGCCAGGCATTCTCCCTAATTGTTTCCGAGGAACTGATCCTTGCTTTGTGGCATCAGATGTGGTGTGTTTCAGGAAACTATCTCTGTGCTTCCGAGAAGAAAGTGTCTTTATAGTGCTTGCTAATTCCTGGCATCCTGTGTTTTTCCTTCCCAGAATGCCCCTGAGGAAAAAGAGGAAGTGTGTGAAAATCCCCGGCAATCCACGAATCATGGTAATGTCTTTGAAGAGTGCCAAATGTGCTATTGATTGACTTACAGTTACACAGAGTTTCATGTGTGTTTTACTTTGACTTCTTCCCAAAACAGGAAAAATCGACCTCGGGAAACGACAACACCGAGCCTTGCTGGACAACAGTCCTACTGAGACTGAAGGAGAACATGTGGTTTCCACCCCCCGTTTAGTGCCTACCATGAAGAAGGGCTTGCGTGATGCTACCCCTTCATCACCTGACCCCAAAGTAAGGCATGTTTTAATACTTGTTTCCCGTCCCCTGGCCACATCTTTGATTTCTTCTTCTGTTTTTGTTGGTGTTTTCATCTATTATATCATCTGTTATATCCTCATAATGTTGACAATGATCCTACATAGAGGGCCCCTAACCTCAGGGCCACAAAAGAAAATAAGTGTCTCACCAGGAGAGGCATAAGGACAGGACTGTGCTTTGTGGGAGTCAAGAACTGTCAGGCCTGCGAATGGGGAATAAAGAACTAGAAAGCAAAGCCAATAAATAGCTACTGGAAGCTGGAAGAGAGATTTTCATGAGCCCAAATAAACCATTGTTTGAGTGCTGACTAGAGTTTTTCAGTCAAGAGTGGGCATTGGTACAGCTGGGCCCTTTTGAGTTTCAGGAGTCAGCTCCATTCGGATTCCCATAGTGGATGTAGTAATAAGCATCCTCACCAACAATGTTGCAGCATTTCTATTTCCACATGATCATCAGAGTGTGTTATTTGTGTTCTCAACATTACCTTCCCGAATGGGGTAAGATGGACTCGCTGTTGAAATTTGATTTGCATGTCCCTCATGTGTGAAGACTGGGATTGTTACGACCTTGATGAGCTGAGCGATTATCCATGTTCCTTTGTGTACTTCGTGATCATGTGCCATTGGGTAAATGGGTTGTTTGTCTTCCCACAGCTCAGTACCTTTAGCTGTTTATGTACATATTATTATGGCAATCCACGGTCCAAGAGAAACTGGCAAAAACTCATCTCCTAGGCTATATGCCTTCTCCTCACCCTGTGAATGGTTTTCTTTGCTGTTCTGCAGATTGAATTTGGATGCACTCATGTTCACCCCTTCTTGCGAGCACGTTCTCACGTGCAGTATTCCTTTTCCTAAAGACTTATCTGATGCCTCTATTCGGAGGTGTTTTCCCTGTATTCCTTCCAATGGCTGCCATGTTTCTCATTTGTTATATCTAGGTTTGTTATCCCTCTTGTGTGGTGTTGTGCATAAGAAGACACAGAGACCTAGTTTCACTCTTCTTGGTATGGATATCCAGTTTGCAAAATTCCATCCTTTGTTTTGCTTTTGCATTGCATTAAACATGTACATGATAGTTGGGTTCCTATGGACATATTCATAAACGTGTTTTTTTTTACACCATACGGACCCTGGTTCCTGCCTCTTATTTCCCTGCACCCTCAACTGGCTCTAATCTACTGGTCTACCTACCATGCATTCATTTATTTAGTGGTTTTTGATAGATATACATTGAATTGCAATTCACCATGATATAATTTCAGGCTTGTAGAGAATTGTCATCAACATTCCCTCCACTACCCTAACTCTTGTGTCCCCCCAAAGATCTTTTTCTGCTCTACCAGGCTTTGCTTTCACTTCAGGATATCCATGCCTACCTTGTTCCTAGTAGGTTGCTTTACCTTCAGCCTTGATTGGAATCTTTTCAATGCTCCATATTCTCCTATGACTTATTGAATTGAGCATGGGATTCTCCACTTCCTTCCTCTCATCGAAAATGGTATAAGTTCATTCTTCAACAAATGCTAAAACTTGTTCGTGTATATACGCCTCATTGTATCATCCATTCAACATGTCGCTGCTGGTAAGGTTTATGCGGCTGCAGACATTGATACACTTGTGTCTCTGATGGTCAGCTGAACACAAGAGAGGCGTGGACAGCCAGATCCTGGGGTGGCTCCATTGCTTGTTTTCGGAGGAATCTCCATAGTGCTTCCCACAGTGGTTGCTCTAATGGGTGGTTGCCCTAATGTGTGGTTGCCCTATTGTCTGTTGTTTTGCATCTCTGGAGCCCAAATTGCATCCCAAGATGAATCGCATGGGATCCTAGTGGTGTCCTGTCTTTTTCCTGTGCTTTGGTGAGTGAATTACCGATGTTTTACTAAGATCTTCTGCATTTATTTTCATGAGGATGATTGGCCTCAAGTTTTGTTTCCTGATGGGTCTTTGTCTGGTT